>NW_024089154.1:0-5399 GCF_014356525.2 Nilaparvata lugens | reverse complement strand
CACAGACTGCAACGCTTCCCGCTCTCAGGTACAGCTTGAGAACGTCCTCGCCGAAGTCCCCAGGACTGCGGCATCCTTCCTCTTACCTCTCTTCAACTTCCTTATTCTATAATCCTTCTAGCTCTCAGGTACAGTTTGAGAACGTCCTTGCCGAAGTTCCCAGACTGCGGCATCCTCTCTCTTCCGTCTTAATTTTTCCTACCTGTAGTGCGAGATCTCAGTTCCAGACTCGAGATCGTTCCCGTCGCGGTCCTCAGACCAGCGAGAGGTGTAGGAAACCTTATGTAGAGCAGGATCTCAGTTCCAGACTAGAGATCGTTCCGTTCGCGGTCCTCAGACCAGCGAGAAGCTTAGGAGAATCCTTGCAAGCCCTTCCCTATCCTCTCATAATAGTCGACATATGACTATAATTTAAAAGCGTTTCGGACGATTGAGAGTGATCCCCATACCCTTAAGGGCAGTTACAGATTGACCCTTAATAACCGGCGCGCTGTCATCAGATCAGCGCGGAATCCTGTTTAGCAGTTTCAGAATTGCTGAAAATCCTTTCGCAGCTGCAGGCTCGCGATTCAGAAATCCGACACCCGAAACCTCATCCATTGAGCTTTAGTTATCATAAAATTGTAATCGATATACTGTATTAGCTAGCAGGTTCGCTTGCTGAGAACTATATCGCGATTCACAGATCGCGAGTTATTGAACAAAACCCCATTAGTTACAGGAAGGAACAATCCTATTACGAATGTCCATTTCCAAGCCCGATAAAATATTCCCTATACCTCAAACTCGGTATACCATATCCTGTACCTTATTACCTCTTACGCCCCTCCAATCATATTGATCTAATACCGGGTGCGCAGATTCAGTCTGCACACCGACAGCCCGCAGTCTCAGATTGCGAACAACCGTAACAAAAATTCTATATCATTCCTGTTAAACTTCCATCCCGATTTCCTCCACCTACAACCTTTATTCCGGGCTTGCAGGTACAGCTTTGCTCGCCGTCAACCTCGCAGTTGGTTCAGATTGCGTACTACCTTTACAAATATAATTATTTGTGGGATCTGATATCCGGATCCGTATCCTTGTTAAGGTTACCTCAATTCTCCCTAACACCCAACCTGAATTCCAAGAGCCGAGGGCCGAATCGGCCAACAACGGCACGGGCACACACACTTCCCTTCAAATTTAAATACCTCCCGCCAAAGACAGAGGTAAAGAATCAGGACAGGGATTCTATAATCCTTCTTAGCTCTCAGGTACAGCTTGAGAACGTCCTCGCCGAAGTCCCCAGACTGCGGCATCCTTTCTCTTACTTTCTCTTCACTCTCCCTATTCGATAATCCTTCTAGCTCTCAGGTACAACTTGAGACGTCCTCGCCGAAGTCCCCAGACTGCGGCATCCTTCCTTTACTTTCTCTTCACTTTCCCTATTCTATCACCTTCTAGCTCTCAGGTACAGCTTGAGGACTTCCTCGCCGAGTGTTCCTAGACTGCGGCATCTTTCTCTTACTTTCTCTTCACTTTCCCTATTCTATAGTCCTTCTAGCTCTCAGGTACAGCTTGAGAACGTCCTCGCCGAAGTCCCCAGACTGCGGCATCCTTTCTCTTACTTTCTCTTCACTTTCCTATTCTAAAATCCTTCTGCTCTCAGGTACAGCTTGAGAACGTCCTTGTCGAAGTCACAGACTGCGACGCCTCCTGCTCTCTCAGGGTACAGCTTGAGAACGTCCTTGTCGAAGTCACAGACTGCGACGCTTCCCGCTTCAGGTGCAGCTTGAGAACGTCCTTGTTGAAGCACAGACTGCAACGCTTCCTGCTCTCAGGTACAACTTGAGAACGTCCTTGTCGAAGTCACAGACTGCGACGCTTCCCACTCTCAGGTGCAGCTTGAGAACGTCCTTGTCGAAGTCACCAGACTGCGACGCTTCCCGCTCTCAGGTGCAGCTTGAGAACGTCCTTGTCGAAGTCACAGACTGCGACGCTTCCCCTCTCAGGTAAACTTGAGAACGTCTTTGTCGAAGTCACAGACTGCGACGCTTCCTGCTCTCGGTACAGCTTGAGAACGTCCTTGTCGAAGTCACAGACTGCGACGCTCCCCGCTCTCAGGTACAACTTGAGAACGTCTTGTCGAAGTCACAGACTGCGACGCTTCTGCTCTCAGGTACAGCTTGAGAACGTCCTTGTCGAAGTCACAGACTGCGACGCCTCCCGCTCTCAGGTACAACTTGAGAACGTCCTTGTCGAAGTCACAGACTGCGACGCTTCCTGCTCTCAGGTGCAGCTTGAGAACGTCCTTGTTGAAGCACAGACTGCAACGCCTCCTGCTCTCAGGTGCAGCTTGAGAACGTCCTGTCGAAGTCACAGACTGCGACGCTTCCTGCTCTCAGGTGCAGCTTGAGAACGTCCTTTTAAGTCACAGACTGCACGCTTCCCGCTCTCAGGTACAGCTTGAAGAACGTCCTCGCCGAAGTCCCCAGACTGCGGCATCCTTCCTCTTACTCTCTCTTCACCTCCCTATTCTATAATCCTTCTAGCTCTCAGGTCAGTTTGAGAACGTCCTTGCGAAGTTCCCAGACTGCGGCATCCTCTCTCTTCCTTCTCTTAATTTTTCCTACCCTGTATAGTGCGAGATCTCAGTTCCAGACTCGAGATCGTTCCGTCGCGGTCCTCAGACCAGCGAGAGGTTTAGGAAACCTTATGTAGAGCAGGATCTCAGTTCCAGACTAGAGATCGTTCCGTCGCGGTCCTCAGACCAGCGAGAAGCTTAGGAGAATCCTTGCAAGCCCTTCCTATCCTCTCATAATAGTCGACATACTGACTATTAATTTAAAAGCGTTTCGGACGATGAGAGTGATCCCCATACCCTTAAGGGCAGTTACAGATTGACCCTTAATACCGGCGCGCTGTCATCAGATCAGCGCGGAAATCCGGTTTAGCAGTTTCAGAATTGCTGAAAATCCTTTCGCAGCTGCAGGCTCGCGATCAGAAATCCGACACCCGAACTCATCCATTGAGCTTTAGTTATCATAAAATTGTAATCGATATACTGTATTTAGCTAGCAGGTTCAGCTTGCTGAGACTAATTCGCGATTCACAGATCGCGAGTTATGAACAAAACCCCATTAGTTACAGGAAGGAACAATCCTATTAACGAATGTCCATTTCCCAAGCCCGATAAAAATATTCCCTATACCTCAAATCGGTATACCATATCCTGTACCTTATACCTCTTACGCCCTCCATCATATTGATCTAATACCGGGTGCGCAGATTCAGTGCACACCGACAGCCCGCAGTCTCAGATTGCGAAAACCGTAACAAAAATTCTATATCATTCTTGTTAAACTCCATCCCGAGTTCCTCACCTACAACCTTTATTCCGGGCTTGCAGGTACAGCTTTGCTCGCCGTCAACTCGCAGTTGGTTCAGATTGCGTACTACCTTTACAAATATAATTATGTGGGATCTGATATCCGGATCCGTATCCTTGGTTAGGTTACCTCAATTCTCCCTAACACCCAACCTGAATTCCAAGAGCCGAGGGCCGAATCGGCCAACAACGGCACGGCACACACACTTCCCTTCAAATTAAATACCTCCCGCCAAAGACAGAGGGTAAAGAATCAGGACGGGGGAGAAGTGTAGGTCCAGTATCTCCACCAGTCAATACGGTCACCGACCCCGACCCATACCCGGCTGTAGCTAGTCCGCGTCGTAGCAATACTTCGCAATTATTAGAAAACCTAGAGGGTGGAATAGGTCATTCTAATAGTGCAAATGCATGCATGGTTCTGCTTGACCAAGGACGAGAGTGAGAACAAAACTGGAACACCCAGACTGTAAGGTGCACTTGCTGGTTGCGTTCAGGTGTGCAGCTACAGACAAGTCACAAGTATAAATAATAATAGAAATCCAAGTATCCTTTTTAAAATGGTTTAATCACAACATGTTACAAGCAATTGGTAATCTATATATATAAAAGCGTAATGGCACTCACTGACTGACTGACTGACTGACTCACTCACTGACTCACTCGCAGACTAAAAATCTACTGGACCAAAAACGTTCAAATTGTGTAGGTATGTTCAGTTGGCTCTTTAGAGGCGCACTAAGAACGGATTTGGAAAAATTTCCAAAGATACGCCCAAATATGAGTTTTCCAGCGCTTTTTTAGCGTTTCTCAGCTTTATCGAGAACAAATGAACAGAAAATGTTCAAAATAGTACAGAAGCTCAGCTAAGGTGTATAATGTTGCGTCAGAAGGATTTGAATAAACGCCAAAGATACGCCCAAAATCTGAGTTTTTTTGCGCTTTCTCAGCTTCATCTAGAACAAATGAACAGAACATGTTTAAATTTAGTACAGAAGCTCAGCTGGGGGGGTGTAATAATGTTGCGTCAGGAGGAATTGAAAATAACGCCAAAGATACGCCCAAAATCTGCGTTTTTGTGTTTTCTCAGTTCTCTCATCAAGTAATAGACAGAACATGTTCAAATTGGGTACAGAGGTCTAAAATTTTGTGATGAGTTGACTTTAATATTTCATCAAAGATACGCCCAAAATCAGCGTTTTCTCAGCTTCCTGCGTTTTCTTAGTACTTTGGACTCTTTGTTGGAAGGAAGCATGCTCCATGAAAAATGCAGGCGAGCCCGCTGATCTCATTTTTGGAACGATCCAGTCGGGGGTCCAGGGGGCGGAGCCCCCCTGGCTAGACAGATATGGCGAGCGAAGCGAGCCTGACGACTAGTGGCATCATATATCTGTAAAATGTGTGTATAACAATATTAAAAAGGGTACTTGGATTTCTATTCTCATTTATATTCAAAAGTAGCCCTAACAGAAAAAAATACGAAGTTACAACGTGTTTCAATGACACTTTCCAGATTTCTCTCTCGGCTCGCATGATCTGACATGCACTTACACGCATTTAATAACTTTACGTTTGATGAGGTTAAATAAAAATCACTTTGGACTATTTATGTGCCAAAATCAAGGAATTGAAGAAGTTTTGGGCAATTGCCTGTTTCTCTTTCCAAATATCGTGTTTGGACTGTTCTAATAAATAAATAAATAAATAAAACATGCTATCTTTATGCATAATAGATGCGAAGGTGAAGTTTAAAGTGAAGGATTGGTGATGTTTGTTGATAAAACGGGCATCGGACGGACATCCGGGATTCGTACATACAGTTCGAAAAACCAATGTATGTACACTGTGAACAAAAGATCTGTATCAAATTTGACTATTCAATAACTCATAATCTCCGGAAGGGCTGGCGACAAATCCTTTTGAAGCCCTCTAAAGCCCTCGTAGGGAAGATTGGCTTTCATTCGAATCGGGAGGCCAGCCCAAATTCGTACTGTTTATGAATATACAAGCAGGTGCAAATCAATAT
>NW_024089153.1:0-4990 GCF_014356525.2 Nilaparvata lugens | reverse complement strand
AATTGAAACATTAATGCGAAGTTGTGAAGAGAGAGTTCGCATAAAATGTATTGTTTAACAGTCGTGAAACTAATGAAAATGGATAAACCACGAGCACAAAGATACAGTGCGACGTGCCAAACAGAGATAACACCACGAATAAAAGATGCTCGTGGAAACGGGTACTTTTAAAGATGAGAGAAACCTTCCCCTTGAGAGGAAGAGAACGTCTCTCACGTTTTAATATTTTCGCTGCTCAAAACCATTCCATATTCCCTCATTCACCGCAAGTTGAACCTTTTTATTCTGCATTGAAATGCGTTCCCTTGTGGCTCTAAGCTATAGGGAAATTCCTTCTCCGTCTACGTGCTTTAAAACGTTCTGAAATCTATAGCTTTTCTGTTTTTGTTTCATTCTCCCCGTCGCTTTAAGGATGCATGAAGCAAGCGTGGAGGAAGAGCGATTGGAAGCAGGGTTGCCAATCTAATATCAACAAGAATTGCTATCCTCTGCATTTGTGCTAGTCACTGTTGAATCAGTACTGATATGGTTCAATTCTGAATGAATATCCACGCTCTCTTGAAGACATGATTGGATTTTCAGAGGGCTAAGCACATATCATACATACTTCAATAATGTATATCAACTCATATTGAAGGTAACGTTTAGGGCTGTTGAATAGCGTAGTACTAGATTAAATCCATGGACACTTTCCAAGAGAAAATAATTTCATCATTTTTATAATATTTTCCTCTCTGTAGAGAAAATATATAGAATTTATATTACAAGCGAATTCTGCTGGTGAATAGAATAGAACAGGATCTTGAGGTGCGTACAGACGTATGCGCCACGAACATGAGCATTTCACTTTTCATATTTTTGTAATAATTTCCTCTCTATAGAGAAAATATATGTATGTATTTATAAGTTTATTACAAGCGAATTATGCTAGTGAATAGAATAGAACCGAATCTTGAGGTGCGTACAGTCTTAAACGCCACGAACACGAGCATTTCACTTCTCATTAGCTGATGCTATAGTGAGCTCCACGTTATAATGGCATTATTAGATTACCATTGTGTTGCTATCCTTGTCTATCATTCGACAAAGCAGACGGCGCTATCATTTTCTATCTCCGCGACGTCCTTAGGAGGAATAGCGCTATTCCTTTCTAGCTCTGCAATGTTGCCAAATTGTGTCTTCAACGATGTAGAAGTACATTTAATTAAGGCAGAGACTCGGCAATGCTGTTCTTCTATCTTTATCCATGCTATTAAAACGTGGACCTCACAATATACACATTCGGGGCCGGTTTCCGAGCTCGGGATTCAGTTAAGTTCTAGACTTTAAACAGCTGGAGTCAAAAAATTGGCTTTCCGAAACGGGGCGTAGTCGTGGTTTTTATGATCATATTTATTTTTTTCATTTCTATAATATTGGAACGTTATCTTTGACGAGATAAAACATTCCTGAATAATTCAAAATAGCTGAAACTTTACAATATTTTATTTTTATTTTATTTTGTGTTGAATTTTATAGTGTTTTCGAAATTTGATTCAACGTGGACTGCGACTGTGCCCCATTTCGGAAAGACAATTTTCTGACTCCAGCTGTTTAAAGTCTACAACTATATATAAACAATAGCATGAGCAGATATTCTGGTATAGGCGTTTACGTCGCAACTTTTACTGTTACCTCAAGCCGATAGTCCACGTAGTTCTTTCCCGTGAAGCTGTGTGACGCTGGTAGTCTCTCATACTGTGCCGTTCATACACTCTCACCCCAACAAAACAGTAAAAACCGACAGTAATCGATAATAATCGGCTTGAGATAACAGTAAAACTTACACTATTGTTATCTATGCTACAACTTAGTTAAATAATAGAGAAACAATATCATAAGTAGATATCTCATGGTATAGGGCGTTTATGTCGCAACTTTTACTGTTATCTCAAGCCGATAGACAACGTAGTTCTTTCCCGTGAAGCTGTGTGACGCTGGTAGTCTCTCATACTGTGCCGTTCATACACTCTCACCCCAACAAAACAGTAAAAACCGACAGTAATCGATAATAATCGGCTTGAGATAACAGTAAAACTTACACTATTGTTTATCTATGCTACAACTTAGTTAAATAATAGAGAAACAATAGCATAAGTAGATATCCCATGGTATAGGGCGTTTATGTCGCAACTTTTACTGTTATCTTAAGCCGATTACTATTGAATATTGTCGATTTTTACTGTTTTTTTTTTGGGGGTGAGAGTGTATGAACGGCACAATATGAGAGACTACCAGTGTCACACAGCATCACGGAAAGAACTACGTTGTCTATCGGCTTGAGATAACAGTAAAAGTTGCGACATAAACGCCCTATATCATGGGATCTACTTATGCTATTGTTTCTCAATGGTTAAATCCTGAGCTCCGAAACCGGCCCTAAATCTATTTGTACAGAAACAGTGAGATACATCAATAAGAAACATAGTATCAGCTGATGTAAACAGGAATGTACGTATTGGTGGCGCGTAATTCTGTACATATCTTTAACATAAAACTGAGTGGAACAATTCAAATGGAATTATTTCAATCACTTTCAATTGAGACTGAGATGGATGTTTGCTAGTGGAATTATTATGTTATAATCATTAGACAATAATTTATTATGTTATGATTGACATGGTGTATCAACCGAAACCGGACCTTCTAACTTTTATAAAATCTGTTGTTTTTTGACAATTTCTTGGTCTTTTTATTGAAGATTATGTTATAGTCTTGTTCAATGTTCAATTCATCTTCTGGAATAACCACGATGATCGATCTTTGTGTAGCATTATCTTTAACATGCTGTAAGGTTGAGGATTTATCAATGATCGTTCTACATGAAACAGGAAAAAATGAATAGTAAGATCATAAAAAGAAGGAGAAGTATTTGAAGGAAATTGAGCTGAAAAGTCTCATCTAAATAATAGTCATAGTCTGACCCGGATTCAATAAAATTTATCCACTGATAAACTTCATCTCCAGTTCGCACAGGGATTAGAAATGTATCCATTTTACTTGAGTATGGTCCACGTTATAATGGCAGTGGAGAAGATAGGAGAAAAACGTTGCCGAACCTCTGTTTCGTCAATGACTTCTATAGACGGTAGCAGATACAGGTTTTTTTTAATGTAATATTAATTGTTCATCCTCGTTTAAAATAATCAATAATATTTTATTAAGTAAGAAATTATATTTTTCAATAATTTCATAATGAATGTTCATAATTGAGATGAAATATTTTGACAATTATTTATAATTTCTACATTGTTGAGAGACGATCTGGCAACAGAGCAAAGCGAGAGAGAGATACAGCTATGAGCTTTGTTGAATGACAGACAAGGATAGCAATACCATTGCTAATCTAACTCTGCCATTATAACGTGGACCTCACTATAGGAATATCGGGAGACGGAGGTTCGATCTGGAGTACAATTTTATAGAAATGTATAACAAAATGGAAAATCTATATCTATATCTATATAATATATAAGAGCGAAATGGCACTTACTCACTGACTGACTGACTGACTGACTCACTCACTCACTCACTCACTAGCAGAACTAAAAATCTACCGGACCAAAAACGTTCCAATTTGGTAGGTATGTTCAGTTGGCCCTTTAGAGGCGCACTAAGAAATCTTTGGCAATATTTTAACTCTAAGGGTGGTTTTTAAGGGTTTGAAGTTCGTCTTTTAGCATGTATATTCTTCTCATTTTCTTAATAATTATAATTGAAAAATGTCCATACCATATGTTAATATAGAAATTAATCTAGAGAGAGTACCTCTTCGAAACAGTGTTGTTAACTGGTAACTAAATTAATACTTTTGTCAGGTTGGCATTAAGTTGAGTTGACTTTGTTAGGTTGGCACCAAGTTGAAGATTGAAATGCATTTATCGCGGAAAAATAGATTGGGCACTGCTACTTCAATCAGAGCTATTCTGGGAATATTATATTACTAGCCGTCAGGCTCGCTTCGCTTGCCATATCCGTTTAGCCAGACGTTTAGTCTGGACCCCCGACTGGATCGTCTAACATATGATAAAAATACTCAAATGAAAAATGCATGCTGATCTCATTCTTGGACGATCCAGTCGGGAGTCCCGGGGGGCGGAGCCCCTGGCTAGACGGATATGGCGAGCGAAGCGAGCCTTACGGCTAGTTATAATAATTTATAGTTTAAAGTAGAATCGTTAGATTTTGAACTTGAAAATTTAGTGATGAGGAGTGGAGAATAAAATGTAAGTAAAACCGACCCTATCGTCTCTTTAAGAATGGTCATTGATTTTTAAGGAATTTTGAAGCAAAAAATGTTTCAAGAACACAATGATTTTGTAAGAAATTCCAAAGCTTGCGATAATAATTATCGTCAGATCCAATAAGGTCTTCTAATCTGATCTCTTAAAAATGAAACCGCGAAAAGTTTTCTCCGAACCAGCCAATTTTTCACACTGTTCGCGGCGAACATGTCTGACGCGATATTTTGTCTTTTCAACGGCGGACGAGTGTAATTATTGCTCCCGAGTGTCTTCAGTTACCATGGCAACGCTACCGAATCATATATAAAGAGGATCTGCAAGCTACCTTCGTGCTCTCTCATGTTACTAATCTTATTTCTCGGTTAGAGCGTCCACCTTACGTATATCATCACCTCTTTTTGCTCAAAAATGAGTCCATGTCTGTCCCAGATCTGAAACAAAATAACAGTAGTTCAAGGTGGAACCTTTCTCAATCTATATATAATAAGATTAACGTTGGATAAAAGTGGTAACAGCCTAACACCATTCTTCCAATTTCAGAGGATAACGAAGAACTTAATCCTGTAGTCCACGTTATAAAGGCAGTGTTGATTAGCAATGGTATTGCTATCCTTGTCTATCATTCAACAAAGCAGAAAGCGCTATCTCTTTCTCGCTTTGCTCTGTTGCCAGATCGTCTTTCAACAATGTAGAATCAATAATTAATT
>NW_024089152.1:0-5861 GCF_014356525.2 Nilaparvata lugens | reverse complement strand
TCTGACGAAAAAGGTATGAATAGAAGTATAGAAAACCAACTGACTAGAGTAGCAACGTGAACCTTGACTGTGACATCACTGGTCAGCGCAGACGCACAATGACGACATGATGTTACGTAGTAGCGGAACGAGTAGTACAAGTGGAACCGTTCCAATAAATGCTTTGTCAGATTTTACATAAACTGGGCCCCTTGTGTCATACGGGGGTATGGCACAATAAGAAAAAGTAAGAAATATGAAAATCTGGCAAGGCAATTGGAAGTTGAAAACTGGGCCCCATGTGAGAACCAGGGGAAAAAAAACAATGAAACCTAAAAATACAACATGAACCATAAGGGCAAGGGGATTACTAGAATCCTCATCAATGGGAAGAGGTGCTAAACTCGAAATAGCCCTCTTAAAGGGCCAGAGGGAGTGAGAACAGTGACAACTCGAACCTTGTCGTCCTTACCAGGATGAACTTCAGTAATGCGCGCCAGCTTCCAGGGACTGCGCGGAACCAGGATCCTTCAAGATGACAACCGTACCAACCTTCAATTTTCACAACTGTTTAGCCATTTGCCTTTTTTCTGAAGAGTGGTTGAGGAGTGGGTCTTTTTTCTGAAGAGTGGTGGAGAAAAAGTACGAGATTTGGGGCCGCCTACACAGATGGAAATAGGACCGGCGTAATCCAAGCCACAATTATAAAAGGGAAAATTAGCCTGTACACGGGCCGCTGGTAAACTACCATGATTTGCTCGAGCGAAGAGCCGAAAGCGAAAACACAATATGCAATGCCGCAATACATTTGATGGTGCGACGGGTGGAGGGAAACCAAAATCGTTGTCTTACACTGGCCATGGGGCCTGCACCCAGCATGACTTAGACGACGATGGTGAGCAACAATCAATGCACGAATGAATTTGTGATTGCTGGGCAACAATATTGATGTTTATAATCAAAGGAAGCATTTGCATTTTGCAAACGTCCACCAACTCTGAGCAGAGAATCTGAATGAATGAATGGTGACGAGGCTTTAATAGAACTATTAGGCAATCTCCTGATTTGACGCCAATGCTTTAAGTCGGCAGAGAAAGCTTCTTCTTGAATAGATTTGAAGATACAATTTTCAGCTTCTGAAATTTCAGGTTGTTAATTGCCCAAAGTGCGGAGTGACTGAATTTTGTTTTTTACAATTATGAATGAACCGTAGAACATATTATGTTGTACGAACGATTTTGTGATAGGTGGAGCAACTATTGATTATACCTGAAATAACATCATAACATACGAAGTAGTAGCTAATACCTGAACTGATTGAGGACTGATTCCTGAACTGATTTCTGAACTGATTCTCTAACTGATGAGATCCAACATTGAAGTAAAAATTCGACATGACCCTACGGGGAGCGGCCACAGGTGAAAGTGGGATGCACGAACGAGGTGCTGCAATAGGACGAATAGCTTTACAAGAACAAATATGACCAACTAGACTGGTTTTCTGAAGGATGGGAGCGTTTTGAGCTAGATATAATTTACCAGGCGGAAGTATTGATGCGAATGCCAGCACCAAGTAACAAATCTACAGGTTTGGATTGATCAACCAATGATCCGCTAATTTGAGTTCATCGGGAATTGAAATTTTAGAAAGATTCGATGTTCACCCCTAGGAACTTAGATGATATTCTATCAACTACAATACAATTTTCTTCAACCGACCACGAACGATCAGATGAAGATAAAGCCGCGTTTACACCGGAGTTGGCAACGAAAAATTGCCACTTCAATTGCAGACGCTAGTTGCCGATGGAAGTCTGCAACTTGTACTTGCAACCTGGGCACATAGTGTTGTTTTAGGTCTGCAACCTGCAACTTGCAACTAAACTTTACAGTATGTAGAAAATCAGACGAATGTAGAATGTCGAGTGCTGAAGAGGTTGTTCTTGCTGCGGCAGCGTGGGTATTTTATCAAAATGTAAAAACCGAGAAGATACGGGTTCAACCTTCATTGCAAGCAAGAGCAAAGTATAGCGGCAGCGATCTTTTAAACATTTGAATCGAGATGATACAGATCCTTTGACGGGGGAGGAGATGCGATGGTAGTGTAAAAAACTTTTTAAGAATGTCAAGTGACGATTTTTAAAGTTTAATTGTTGTATTGGACACATAATTAGTAAACAGGATACTAACTACAGGAAAGAAATTCCAGTGCGAGAAGATTGGCTATTACATTGCGCTTTTTGGCAAGTGGCGACTCTTATACTAGTCTCAGTTATTTTTTTTAAAGTTTCCAAAAGTGCGATATCTATTTTAGTGCCAGAGGTTTGTGAGGCTGATATAGGTTTCCTGAAGGATAACATACAGGTTGGCAAAGAAAGAAAATTACTAAATATTGTTATTTTTAGATACCTTTTATTTGTTTACGTTGTGCACTGAGTTAATAAATCTAGACAAACAAAGTTGCAACCTGGTAGTGACTTGTAAATAAAATATGAACACAAAGTTAAGTTAATGTTTCAAAGTACCACAATTCATAAAATTAGAAATAAATGTATACAACAGAAAAACTCCAAATCAAACAAAGAAACTCTATAGCTTAAGTAATGTATAGCTTAGCTTGAGTAATGTATAGCTTAGCTTACATTATAGCTTAGTTAATGTATCTTCATCACCCTCAGGCTCCAGAACAACTTTTTCCCTTCTTATTAATTCGATGGAATGTTGTAATCAGATTCCTCATTTTATACTGGACTTCAAGTTTGTTTACTTTTATTTCCTGGAAATTTCATTCCAAGCATAATTTTTTTAATTTTTGTTTTTAAATCCGAAAGGGTGTGGTCCACAAGACAGGCTTCTCTCTAAACAACTCTATCAAAGTAATGACCTGATCATTTTGTCCAATCCACTTCACTTTGAAGATTTTCCATTGCACTAGCACAAACAACTACCATACACAAAACACAACAATTACGACGACTAGCCTGCTTGAACTGAGGAGCTGACGCAGCGCGACCACGTGGAGCCAACAGGCGGGAGGGGTAGCGGGGTTAGTTGCAGACTCAAGTTGCAGCTCAAGTTAGCGCTGCAACTTGCATTGCCGACCGGGTTGGCAACCGCCTTTGATCTTTACCGACTCTGGTCGGAAAACCAAATTTCGGTTGCCAACTCGCAAAATCGGTCTCCAACTACGGTTGGCAATGCGATTTGCAGTTGTTTTAATGCGTGCAACTCAAAATTGCCGATAAATGTCGGCAATCATTGGTTGCCAACTCCGGTGTAAACGCGGCTTAAGCAAACTGAATGAGAAACATGATTTGGTCTTATTCTCACCTACACTATGAATCAAAGTGTCAGAATACAGGTAACAAGTGACAATTTTTCAGCCAACCTAGTTGACATCAAATTACAATCAGAGCAAGAGTCTAAAAGCGCAGTTGCTTTAATAAATCCCACTAGAAGTTTGAACCAAAACTTCAGCATAGGTAACAAAGCGACAGTTGATTGCTGTTGCAAACACAGAGACGAAGTGGAGCTCATTGTGACATGAGAGTTCTTCTGAGGCTGTTCTGCATGAGAAACCGCTTGCTTAGTTTTTTCCGCATTCTGAACCATGACGGATTCAAAACAGCATTCTTGCCCCTGGAGGGAGCAAAGATTGAGAATGAATAACATTGAAGTTACCTTATCCTTAGAAGTAGGCTGAGTGTCCCGTGATTGAGGATACGACCTATGAAGAACATGTGGTGACTCTTGCCACAAAGTGTACACGATTTGTCCGAACAAACATGATTGGGTGCGAAAGGCTTGAGGCAATTATAACATAACCTTTTGTCATGGACAGCATTCAACGATCAGTAACCTGTAACTTCAATAATTCATTACAACGATTTGGAAAATGACCAACAGAATTACAAAACTACAAGGTGACATAGAAGAGGTAGTAACCTGCATCCTAGCTTGAACATTCGATTGATTTTGGTTGAACTTCGGCTTGCTATGAGCACCACCGAGTTGGATGTACCTTGCTGTACATTTCCTTGATGATGGTTAGCTGAGCTTGAAGCAACAGTTTCCATGATTTTGCCTGTGATTCCAAAAAATTCCAAAATTTATCAATGGTGGGAATGTTGTGTATACCAACACTCTTTTCCCATTCTCGAACAGTAGCAGTATCCAACTGCAACAAATTTTGTGCATATACAACAAGTCCTTGATTTGGACTCCAAGTTGAAGCACTTCAAGTGCGGTAATGTGGGACTTGCAAAAGTCAATGAATGCCCGTATGATTGCGGACAGTTACGCTTTATGGTAGGCGGAGATTCAATTGCCGTGACGTGCCTGGCAGCACTTAATCTCTTGTTGTCATACCTCTCCTTAAGAGGTTCCATGCAAGCTGAAAACCATTTTCGTCAGCTTCAATGTGTTCCACTCTAGCAAGAGCTTCACCACTGAGTGATTGACGAAGATAGAAAAATTTCAATGAATCATTAATGTTATCTTGATTACCCATAATTTAGTAAAAGCACTTGAGAATGCTTGCCATTTTGAAAGCTCCCCATTGAAGCGTGGAAGCGGTATCTGAGGCAACTGAAATTTGCCAAAGGTGCGTTTGAGATGTTGGCCGCTGGGAAGCACAGCAGTGGCCTCATTGATGCGTTGTCTGCTTTCAAAAGCAGTTAATGCAGCGTTTGCCTTAGAGGTAATGGAGAAAACTTATTGAGTATCTCAAAATGAGTTGAAGTGTCCTGTGCTTGCAACTCTGATTCCATAGTTGTTGATGTATCTTATATACTTAATTCTAAGTGAACCTAGTTCGTTTTTTACAGTCAATAATTGATAATAAGTGGCTTCAGTGTCCACAACATAATCGTTATAGCTGGTTATGAACCAATCTATTCCTGGTGTAAATTGTCTCTTGCATTGAAAAGAGCAGAAGGCTCAGGAAGTGAATCTTCCTCATGATCAGACATGCTTAAAAAATTAACAGAAAAACTGAGTGAATGACACGATAGTGCACTGTAGCAATGCGATTGCTGCGCCAATAAGCACCTTGGGCGCTGGTCCAGTACGCAGAGAGGCATGCCTGTGCGTTTGAGGCAAGTTGTATCAAGCTTGCTGTGCGGCGAGTCAAGTAGCGAGCTCGCAAGGCGGTGTAGTTTGCCGTGTGTTGTTTTCTCAATGCGCAATAGCCGTCTGTGACCAGTTCAGTGCGGTTCAGTCTCTCAGGGTACAAGATAGTTGATAGCTGGTGCATACACGTCGCAGCGTGCTTTGAGTTGCAGCCAGTACTGAAAATTTGAAACAAGTGTGTGAATGCTTAATATTAAACAATATAAACATACAAAGTACAATGAAATAAAATATACTCTAGAGTGGGATCTAATCATTGGCGTCAGCTAGACTATTAGGCACACGGTCACTGAAACCCTAAGGTTCAATGGACCAAGAAATGGGTAATAAAAATTAACAATTATCTAGGTAACACTAGATCAAAAATGAACGGGCCGGAGGACCAATTTTTATAATTGGTCCGATTAACAATTATCCCAGGTAAACACTGGATCAAGAAATCTGGCCGGATGAACCAATTTTTATGACAGAATCCAAGGGCAGGGCAGTGGACTGTGAATGATAGTTGTTATAAATACCTACAAATAAATCTTGAATTCTGTGCATAAAAATACTGATAGCTTGAAGTGTGGTAAGTACGCCAATAAAAGACTAAATAAATCAACAAGATAAGATTTAATAATAATAAGATAATGATAGGCAGAGGCCACATACAAAAACAATTGTGTCAAATATTTGGGATCAATAAAATAATAATAGGCAGATGGCCACATACAAGAACAATTGTGTCAAATACTTTGGGATCAATAAAA
>NW_024089151.1:0-5104 GCF_014356525.2 Nilaparvata lugens | reverse complement strand
AAGAAGAAGAAAACGGAAAGGAGAAGAAGAAGAAGAGGGAGAAAATCAACGACCACCCCAATTTGAAAGAAGGAGGAAGAGGTGAAGGTCGAGAAGATGGAGAATGGATAAGGAAGAAAGAAAAGAGAAGGTTGAAGAAGATGATTGAGGAGAAAAAGAACAAAATGGATGAGGATAGGAAGTATAAAAGGAAGAAGAATGGAGAGAAGAAAGAGAGAATAAATGAAGAAGAAGGAGAAGAAGTTTTGTTGAAGAAGCTGATTGAGGAGAAGAAAAACACGATTCATGGGAATAGCGAAGAGAGAGTATAAGAAAAAGGAGAATGAAGAGAAGAAGGAGAAGGAGAAAATGAGAATAAGGAGATCAGGAGAATGAAGAGATGGAGGAGAAGAATAGGGATGAGAAAGAGAAGAATGAGAAAAATGAGTAGAGGAATTGAAGGAAAAGAGAGGTATGGAGCAGAGGAGGAAGAAGGAGAAGGAGAAGGTGAACAAGGAGGGGAACGAGAAGAGAAGAAGAAGTTTGAGAGGATAGAGGAAACGGAAAGAAGGAGGAAGAAAATAAGAGTGAGAACGAAGAAGAGGAGCAAAAGAAGAATAAGGGGAATAAGAAATGTTGTTTTGGAAAGAAATGCAATTGGAGAAGAGCTAGGATGAGGAGAATAAAAATGACAAAAGCAAAAGGAAAATATAGAAAGTTATGGAGGAAAGGTAAAGAGAAGAAGAAAAGGAAGAAGGGATAGAGAAAGATGAAGTATAGGAAGAAGAGGAAAGAAAGTTTGAAAAATTAAAGGTAGATGAGAAAATAAAATGATTGAGCAGAAGAAAGAGAAGAAGAAGTAGAAGAAGTAGAAGAAGTAGAAGAAGTAGAAGAAAAAGAAGAAGAAGAAGAAGAAGAAGAAGAAGAAGAAGAAGAAGAAGAAGAAGTAGAAGAAGAAGAAGAAGAAAAAGAACGACCACCCCAATTTGAAACCACAGACAGATTCGCAATTCAGTCTGCAAAGTAGAACCCTTCTTCATTCAATTTGAAAGTTTGACCCACTTTCACTACATGACATGCATTCAAACTTTATTATCTCATTGGAGCAAAATAAGTGAACATTGTTTCAAACTAATGTTATGTCAAGGTTGCATATATTTCAAGTGACTTGTGTACTATCTTTCGCCGCCCTTTCGTGCTGGCTGGCAGTCAGACTAAGTAATTGGGGTCATTTTGTAGGATAATGTTTCCGGATTTGATAGTACACAATGTTTAAGTAGAGCTAATGAGTAAATTTGCTCGTGGATTCTGACAGTGTGATAATTTGAGATCATTAAAACTTATGTTTTCTCAAGCCGTGTCCACACTTGAAAAATGTTCGACAAATATGTTTCTTGAAAAAGTTTGGGCAAATTTTATAATGTTTGACAAACAATGTTTGCCCGTGGCCAGTGTGGAGACGTCACCAAACAAAATATTTGTAAGTGGGGAGAACAGGTTTTATGTTCTTTTTCACTCTGAAAATGTTTGGAAAAACAGTAATTTTTGTTTGACAAACAATGATTGTAAACTTTTGAAAATGTTTGTCCCTGAGCTCCTCAACAAACATGTTTGCCGAACATGTATGTCGAACATACATAAGTTTATAACACAGTGTTCGCTTGTGGACAGTTTGTGGAATCGTTAATATTCACTAGTAGTTCTGTGAACAGTAGACTTCACGCAGTTATATAGCATAGCCTCCTATTATACTGTACATCAGAGTGAATCATGTATGTAGGTCGTGTCGGCGAGATATCGATGAGATAACGGCTAATGGCTGTTGAAGTTGGTGTATCGAAAATGCTAACATCAAAAGCTAATCTCCTTCAAGACATACTGGCAACAGGTCAGCCCGAGTTGAAAGCAGAGAAAGGTCGAGAGAAAATATTATTGTAGTTATTGCATGCGTCATTGAATGCAATTAATAGTGCATTCAAGGCTCAACCCACACTTACGCGACTCAGGTCGAGAAGAGACTCGACTCTAGTCGAGAGCATGTGTTTTCAAATGGTGACTTCGCGTAGACTAGAGTCGACTGGTCTATGTGTCACCATTTGGAAACACATGCTCTCCACTAAAGTCCAGTCTCTTCTCGACCTGAGTCGCGTAAGTGTGAGTTGAGCTTTATAGTGCAAAAAAATTGCATGCAATGACGCATGCAATTGATAGTCCACAAGACAGCTGACTTTTTACCAAGTTACATTGAGATATTAATTGCATGCAATTAATATTCCACTCGACAGCTGATTTATGATGGTTGATTCTAAAGTCTGACTTTTACGGTGATATTGGCGTTCGAAGGAGACTCCTTTTCCTTTTGTATTATCCTTAATAATGCAAAATTACATAAACCTCAAGTATACGTCGAAGCGAAATTCAAAAATCTGGTGTGGCGCACTCACACAACTTTCCTCGCCGTTATGAAAATTGATCACCTGGCGCTAGTGTTCCCGCGTAACGCATGTCTACTATTCAAAGATTTGAGCCAGCTGGGGACAGGGCAATAACCCTGAAGACACACGAGGTGTGCTATCTCTTCATAGTGAATCATTAATAGAATCAACAGTTGCCAACAGCTTGCAATGGATTATCACATTTTCTCGAATTCGAGCTTATTTTCAATTTTAGGTGAAAAGGTTACTGAACATAATTGTAGAGATTTTCATGCTCAATCTTTTCACTTAAAATTTATTGTATCTGAAGCCTGATAAATGGGAATCTAAAATCAAACTTTGCATAGATAGGGCGGAGTTCCTGAAATTTTTACAGATATGGGACTTGTAGCAGTTGATAGAGCTTATCAATGACTATTTTGGGTATGAATTTAATCAAAATCGTTGGAGCCGTTTTTGAGAAAATCGCGAAAAAACCTGTTTTTGACAACATTTTCGCCATTTTAGCCTCCATCTTGAATTGCATTTGATCGAAATTGTTCGTGTCGGATCCTTATAGTTTAAGGACCTGAAGTTCACACACACACAACCACAAAAACCACTTTTTTGGGACCTTGAAACGTATAGAAATTTAGAAATCTGGGTACCTTAATTTTTTCGGAAAGCAATACTTTCCTACCTATGGTAATAGGGCAAGGAAAGTGAAAATCAGACTATAGAATTATTCATCATAAATCAGCTGACAAAGGATTACACAGATGTGTGGAGAAGCCAGTCTATTGCTGTGTTTCCATAAGGTCTGTAGTTCCAATCAGGTACTTGTGAATGAGTGTTCACAGAACTACTAAAGTGCGAGATGAATTACTTTTAACATGAAGAGGAGAAACCCATTTCTCCCTCCACAGTTTGTAGCGTGAACACAGACGGACATCCTGCGCATAATTGAATGCGCCGTGTCATTTTGCTTCATGTTCTTGTGATGAAAACATCTCGGTGACATACACAAACCAATATACCTGCTGACCAGTACACTACTTGGAACATTACCAGCAATAGATGGAGGGGAGTGTTGCCGCGTCGCGTTACAAAGCTCTCTCACTCAAACACAAAAGAAGGAGAATGCTGCCAGGTAGTGGTTTGATTGATTGATTGAGTACTTTATTTATGTAGATCACAATATATACTGTCTTATACACTTATATACAATAGCTTACAATACAGCAAAATTATAGATGAATTTACATGATATAGACTAAGAAAATAATTATTGAACTGTATATGATATGAAAAAGCAATTTGTACTATAATAACTATAGATAATAATTAATATTGTTTATGCATCTACATAAATTGGCGGAGCTTTGGACATATCAATGTCCATTCTTCGGAAAGGATATTAAAAATTCCTCCCCACTAACTCTCTACCAAGTGGGAGTGATTAGTGGAAGATAGAGCATCGGACCTCTCCGTCTTCGAGAAAGAGCCGTGTTAGAAGTAATTTATCTCGCACTTTAGTAAATTTGTCATATGATTGACACATCCCCAATATTTAGAACAACATATGCAATTTGAAGCTTGAAATTTACCATTTTCACTTAGAGATGGTACCACCATCACCCATGTCTACAATTTGCGTTTACTACCATTTAATCCCCATATTATAAAATCATGTGCTCCACATTGGTTGATAATTCAGAATCTGACAAGAAACTTCCACAGATAATATTGTTTCTGAAGATCGTCCGTAATGTGTTGATAAACAAAGGGTCAAGATATCTAAGATCCGTCAGAGATAGGAAAGATTCAGCCCAAGAAGTCAGCTCTAGTTAAATGGATAGCTGTGATATTAGTAGTTAAGGAATGCTGACACATTGAAATCTCTCTCTCATTCTCTCTCTATGGGAGATTGTCATTGATGATTGATTACAATGGGGAGCTTCCTTCTTGTATGACACGGACAAACAACAGGCTGAGCGGCAAATGATGGATGGAGATGCGGAGAGGAATACCCACGCCTGTCAGTGACCAATAGCATGGTGAAATAGTGATGATGATGATTTTCCAATTTTCCTAGCAGAAAATCTTTGTCTTGATTTGTAGGGAGAAGAAGAGGGAGGGAAAGAGGAAGAAGAAGAAGGAGGAGAAGAAGAAACAGACGGTGAAGGAGAACCAGGAGGAGATGGTGGAGAGAGAGGTGGAGGAGAGGAGGAGGAGGAGAAGGAGAAGGTGATGGGGATGGAGGAGGAGATGAAGATGGAGAAGGAGATGAAGATGGAGATGGAGAAGGAGATAGAGAAGGAGAAGGAGAAGGAGAAGGAGAAGGAGAAGGACATGGTGATAGAGAAGGAGATAGAGAAGGAGAAGGTGATGGAGATGGAGAAGGAGAAGGAGATGGAGATGGAGATGGAGATGGAGAAGGAGATAGAGAAAGAGAAGGAGAAGGAGAAGGAGAAGGAGATGGAGATGGAGATGGAGAAGATAGAAGAAGGAGAAGGAGAAGGAGAAGGAGAAGGAGAAGGAGGAGGAGAAGGAGAAGGTGAAGGAGAAGGACATGGAGATGGAGAAGGAGATAGAGAAGGAGAAGGTGTTGGAGATGGAGAAGGAGATGGAGATGGAGATGGAGATGAAGATGGAGATGGAGAAGGAGATAGAGAAGGAGAAGGAGAAGGAGAAGGAGAAGGGAAGGAGAG
>NW_024089150.1:0-5505 GCF_014356525.2 Nilaparvata lugens | reverse complement strand
AGATTAGGGAAGATTTCTGAAAGTATCGAAAAAGAGGGAGGAGGAAGAGGAGAAAGAAGTAGAAAAAGCAGGAGGAGGAGGAGGAGAAGGAGAAGGAGAAGGAGAAGGAGAAAGAGATGGAGAAGAAGAAGGAGAAGAAGGTGTCTTCGCAATGGTTTAATTGGAAACTTGACAAACTGATAGCTTGACCTAGGAGGAGGAGAGGAGTAGGAGGAGGAGAAGAGGAGGAGGAGAAGGAGGAGAAAGAGGAGGTGAAGATGGAGGTGGAAGAGGAGGATAAGAAGGAGAAGAAGAAGATCAAGAAGAAGAAAAAGGATGAGGAGGAGGAGGAGGAGAAGAAGAAGAATAAGAAGGAGGAGAAGAAGAAGAGAAAAAAAATAGAAAAAGCAGGAGGAGGAGAAGGAGGAGGAGGAGGAGAGGGAGGAGGAGAAGTAGAAGGAGAAGAAGGAAAAGAAGGAGGAGGAGAAGAAGAAGGAGAAGGAAAAACAAGAAGAAGGAGGAACAAGAAGTTCGCCAACCTGATCAAGAGAAGGAGGAGGAGAAGGAGGAGGAGGATTAGAAGAAGAGGGAGAAGAAGAAGATGAAGAAGAAGGAAAAGGAGGAGGAGGAGGAGGAGGAGAAGAAGAAGAAGAAGAAGAAGAAGAAGAAGAAGAAGAAGAAGAAGAAGGAGAAGAGAAGGAGAAGGAAAAACAAGAAGAAGGAGGAGGAGCAGAAGAAGAAAAGAAGAAGTAGAAGAAGAAGAAGAAGAAGAGTAAGAGGAGGAGAGGAAGAAGAATAAGAGAGGAGGAGGGGGAGGAGAAGAAGAATTAGAAGAAGAAAAAGAGGAGGAAGAATATGAAGAAGAAGAACTACTTAGACTTACAGGTAACCCGTGCTTCACAAGGGTCCAATTGTAAACTTGACAAACTGAAAACTTGACCTACTAATATCTTATTCATGTTTGGAAATGCCTAATCTTGTAGAGAATTTAATTTCCTATGAAAAAGTTCTCTTACAAAATTACGATTAAATGAGCCATTCAAAAGTTATAAACGAAAAACTGTTGTAACTACAAACTTTCCAAGTACTCAGTACACAATATTTTCCATTAGCCTGCTTTCTGAGCTGAATCAGAGTTGGCTGTGAAATCAAAAAGACACAAAAGGACATTTACCTGCCATCTAGCGGCCTAAACTGTAACTAGCATCCACAACAATACAAACTGGCTGCAGTTTTCTTTCAAATTTTATTACAAACTTCTCATCAAACTTCTGGAGGATATTAAGGAATATAATTCTTCTATCATCGAAAATTATAATTTGATTGAAATCGATTGATAATTTAGTAGAGATCCATGAAAAACCGATATGGTTCCTGATCGCTTCAATGGAGTTTCGCATTTAATTGATAGATTGTAAGTCAGTTTCTATAGATGTCTCACATTTTACTATTGAATATTATTCAGTGTTTCATCATCTGCAAATATTTTCTCTAGTAGTTTTTTGATAGAATAAACGGGAAGCTTGCATTTCTCTCAAAACTAAATCAATGCATTGTTCCAATGAAATTTTAGTTCCAAGTTCTACCACTAGATGGCAGAGGCGAGTCCATTTGTTGCTTTCTGGGTTTCATGTCAGACGTCCATCCAGTACCGTCTCCCGTAATTTGAAAGTAGTTATGAAAAATTGTAGTAACTTCAGTTTTTGGTTTATAACTTTTCAACCGTGCATCGTATGGAAAATTCACAAGAGTACTTTTTTGTAGAAAATAATATTTTTCATACTTATGAAATCAAAGATTGCTCAAATCATGAATATGAATGAGGTTATTCATGCATCTAATTTTGGTTTTTCATGCAGATCATGTGAGACTGCAGAAGTTTAAACTGTTTTTAACAGTAAAAAGTTTTAAAAGATCTGTCAAAGTCTTTAAGCTATCAGCAATTGCTCAATGAGATGTATTGGTGCTATCTACGAAGAATTCCCGTCTTTCGGAGAAGACGATAAGCTGTGGGTCCCGACTACCTAAAATGTAGTCGTAATCTTTCATCATTATCCCTCTCACTTATTACCCATGCACAAGAGCTTATGTGGGCATCACCCTCAGTATTATTATTACTTCTCCAGAAGTTGATCTGTGTGGTCATGAGATGATATCGGTCTACAGTATAAAAACTTATGTTCGATTTGTTGAAACTAGTAGATCTGTGAACAGTAGACCTCTCGCAGTATTCTCATCCACAAGTACCTGATTGAAACTATAGACCTTATGGAAATACAGCAATAGACTGGCTTCTCCACACATCTGTGTAATAACTTGTCAGCTGATTTATGATGAATAATTCTATAGTCTGATTTTTACTCTAATATTGGCGTATGAAGGAGGCTCATTTTTCCTTTTATATTATTCTTGAAATGCAAAATTTCCAAAAACCTTGTATATACGTCGACGCGCTATTAAAAAAGGAACATACCTGTCAAATTTCATGGATCACCGCGTTTCGCCGTAAATGCGCAACATATAAACATATAAACATTTAAATATTTAAACATTTAAACATTTAAACATTCAAACATTCAAACATTTAAACATTTAAACATTAAAAGAAATGCCAAACCGTCGACTTGAATCTTAGACCTCACTTCGCTCGGTCAATAATTAATTTGAACTTAAAATAGGTTATAACCAATAACCATCCTCGGTAAATTAAGAATCTATATGCAAAATTTCAAGTTAATCAGTTGAGTAGTTGAGACGTGATGATGCGTCATTCGTGAATCCACTATCTCGTAAGTGTATAAGCCAATATTCTTTCCTTTATTATACCATTATAGACTAGCAGTAACCCGTGCTGTGCAAGGGTCGGATTGAAAACATGACTTACCGAAACCCTGAAGAATACAAAGGTTTAATTTCGTCAAGCTTTTGCTAATTTTTCAAGAGTCATTCTAGGTTTTCAACTCACTTATCACCATTATTATAATTAGAATCTGTAGATGTAATAGAATCCCTGCTATATAGATAACTGATTAAATTAAATTAAATTCGTATGGCTTTTGTTGGTGGGGAGGAGTTCCTTGCGGGAAGGTCCCACCGTCTGAATATATAATTTAAGCCGTCAAGGGGCATTACGACTGTCATACTTCAGCCGGGAGCGACAGTTTAACGTGCCTATTCGATAACAAGGGAGTAATCTGGTTAAAAAACTTTTGGAATTGAGAGGGTTTGAACCAGGGATCTCTATGCTGCAAGCCGGGACCGACAGTTTAACGTGCCCGTCCGATAACACGGGAGTAATCTGGTTAAAAAACTTTTGGAATTGAGAGGGTTTGATTGAACCAGGGATCTGCTGCTACGCAAGAACTCTATCCACTAGACCACGGATCATTCCGTGGATAACTGATAACTTTTATCGAGATAACTTAGATCTTATCATAATCACTTACCGGATAAACACTAACTACGAACGCTGAGTGAGTTTTGACAATAGGAGGCGCATTTTTCATGACGTTGTTTCAATGTATCAATATAGGAGGCGAATATTATCGTCACTGCCACCCCACCCATCGAGAACAGCACAAAGCCCCAGATGTTGAAAGCTGCAACAAAACAATAGAAAAATATTAAAAACGAGAATGGAATTTATATTTCTTATTTTTAAAAGTGAAGGAGCATGTGGCGAATCATCTGCTTTTTTCTACAGGTGTTTAGCAACTTGCAGTATGCAATGTGCAGCACGGAGCACACTGGAGGCGCGCCGCGCCCCGCCGCGCTGCGCAGCCGTGGGCGCCGTAGAACTATTCCAGTTGAATACTTAGCATGTAAATAAGTTAGAATAACCACACTAGAGGCGCGCCGCGCCGCCGTGGACGCCGTGGAATTATTCCGCTGCCGGACTTTTTGGGAGAATACCGAGCGGAATTTCTCCAGCCGACCGTCCGTCTTTTGCCTATCACCAAAACCTAAATCGCGTAAAAATGATGATAGAGAAATTGTGAATTCAGATTCGGATTCAGTGCCCTCAAATTAATATAATGCGTCGCGAGTACTTGAAAATGAGCAAGTTTTTCTCGATTGTATATAACGCGATTTAACCCTTTTTTCTTTATTGATTCTCATGATACTCTCAGAATTTGATGTTGATATTATGATGTACTATCATGATATATTAAGAAGTACTATATTGTTGATATTGAGAATACTATCTACAAAATTTCAATCCATTTACAATCACTGTGTCTCGAGATATGGCATGTAAACAAAGCTGTGATTAGCAGTAATATTATTTCCTGTCATTATGTTGTTAAATACTTATGCCCGGTTTCTCAGTCGTTCCATAAACTGTTTATCCATTCAATAACTTTATTGAATCGATAAACATGCGAAACGCTCCATAAACTTATTGGATCCATAAAATCTCTCGATAAACTATATGCCCGGTTTCTCAGTCGTTCCATAAGCTGTTTATCCATTCAATAAATTTTTATTGGTTCCTTAAACATGTTTAGAGAATCCATAGCTATCGAATGATTTATCTGTTCAATAAATCTGGCAACATAGCATAATCCCAAACGACTGAGAAACCGGGCATTAGTGTATAAATTGAAATGGACATAGCCTACATAATATTTGGACAATTTAAGACAAAATTAAGAAATTGAAGAAGTTTTGGGCAATAGCCTGCTCTTTTTTCCGACTTCTATTGTTTACTCTATCAAATAAATGAATAAATAATGCAAGAGAATAGTATAATGAGATAACATGAAACTTTGATCTGTTAACTAACATTCATTGAAAATATCGGGAAGAGAAACAGGGAGGCAGGAAAATGGAAGAGAAAGTAGTGCAGCACTGCAAGTTTATGAAGATTGTATGCGGATAAACTCAGTTCTCAATTCGCAGATTCGCTTCAGTCCCTAAAGATATTTCCGTAGCTTTCAAGTCAGGACCATACATTTATTAGAGTTCAGAGTTGACAATATTATTCATCGCAGTTCTGCTAATGCAGCATGCAATGTACTGGTAATTCTCTGGATTTTATTCAGTTGAGGCCAATCTTAAAACTAGCTCCATATGAACCAACTGGTCAATTTCAGAGTCCCTAAAGATATTTCCGTAGTTTTCAACTCAGGACCATAAATTTATTAGAGTTGACAATATTATTCGACGCAATTCTGCTAATGTACTGTTAATAATTAATGCTAATGCAGCATGCAATGTACTGGTAATTCTCTGGATTTTATTCAGTTGAGGCCAATCTTAAAACTAGCTCCATATGAACCAACCGGTCAATTTCCGAGTCCCCAAAGATATTTCCGTAGATTTCAACTCAGGACCGTAAATTTATTAGAGTTGACAATATTATTCGATGCAATTCTGCTAATGTACTGTTAATAATTAATGCTAATGCAGCATGCAATGTACTGCTAATTCTCTGGGATTTATTCAGTTGAGGCCAATCTTAAAACTAGCTCCATATGAACCAACCGGTCAGTGGTCTCCCCAGTACTACGGCAGTATTATCGT
>NW_024089149.1:0-6189 GCF_014356525.2 Nilaparvata lugens | reverse complement strand
AAGAAGAAGAAGAAGAAGAAGAAGAAGAAGAAGAAGAAGAATAAAAGAGGTGTCAGTAGCGTGTAAGAATGTGGTGGAGCATGGGTTGCCTGCAATACATCTTTCCAATCACTAGTACTATCGAAAAGTCTGTAGTGACATACCATGGGATGCAAACACATACCATGAAATACCATGATATACATACACAAAACACAAAACGTTAATTGTTCTGTCACTTCTGTGTTCTGTTCAAGGGTCCTCTAAGAAAGTAAGATGGTTAGTGAAATACTGTATCTATAAGGAGTATAATGAAAAGATCACCATTTATAGGAGAGGTTGCAAATGTAGCATTTAACATTCTATGAATGTAAACCAAAAAACATAAAAAAAAACAAAAAAAAAAATAAAAAAGTCATTTCTAAGGTTTCATTGCATTGACTAGGAGTACTAATCTTTCTGAAGACTCAGTTCTAATCTGAACAGTCTCTATCAATAAATCAGATTCATAACTATTTTTTTACAGTTATTTATTAAACAAAATAACCTCTCTACTATAACCTGAAAGAGTAGTCAACTACACTGGTTAGACAACTTGCTTCAAATACCGGTGATATTCTATTGAAATCTCCGGTTGGAATCGGTTTACAATATTTCATATGACTTCCTCATGATTTTAACCAGCCGTGAGTATTCATTCTATCTATATAGTGATACTAGCCGTCAGGCTCGCTTCGCTCGCCATGTCGTCTCGCCTGGACCGCCGACTGGATCGTTCAAAAATGAGATCAGCGGGCTCGCTTCGCTCGCCCGCATGTAGACCTCAGCGGAGCCTCTGTACCGAATTCTGGACCCCCGACTGGATTGTCCAAAAATGAGATCAGCGGGCTCGCTTCTCTCGCCTGCATGTAGACCTCAGCGGAATCTCTGTACCGAATTTGAACGTATTATGTCAATTTGATCTCGAAAAACACCTGTTACTATATCGGCTTATCTTTGGCGAACAAAATTCTTACACCTGAAAAAGGTGAGGAAACGCAGAAAAGCTGAGGGAACGCTAATTTTGGCTAATTGGATAAATTGGTATTTAGGAGGTCCTGGATAAATGCATTTCAATCTTCAACTTGGTGCCAACCTAACAAAGTCAAGTCAACTTAATGCCAACCTGACAATTTTTTAATTTAGTTACCAGAACAACTGTTTCGAAGAGGTACTCTTTCTAGATTATATTCTATATTACATATGGTATGAGATTTCAATTATAATTTTAAGATATTGGAATAAGGAATATCATGCTAAAAGAACTTTAAACCCTTAAAAACCACCTTAGAGTTAAAATATCGCCAAAAGATTTCTTAGTGCGTCTCTAAAGAGCCAACTGAACATACCTACCAAATTTGAACGTTTTTGGTCCGGTATATTTTTAGTTCTGCGAGTGAGTGAGTGAGTCAGTCAGTCAGTGAGTGAGTGAGTGCCATTTCGCTTTTATATATATAGATAAATCATTATAGCCTAGTGGTTATGGATCATAATAGTAATATCTATTATCATAGTGTTATAGGTAATATATCTTTTTTTCATCTCAGGATAAAGGAGTTACTAAATACTATTTTTCAACCAACTTTATCTGTGTAATAGTTCAAAGAATATTTGTTTTAAGTCGATTGATGAAAGTATTCCAAAGTTATCATCTAACAAACATACCCACGAACGGACAACGAAACAAGTCACACGTCAAAAGTAGGAACTTGCTACACTCGTTCAAGGATTCAACCTAAATGATCGTACAGACCCATGCGTCCGTCAGCTTATCTTACTGTTTCTGTACAAATAATAATAAAGATATAATAAGCTTAGCATCAGCTGATTGAAAGCTAAATGCGCAGGTTGATGGCGCATAAATCTGTACGCACCATTGGAGAATAAGATACTATTTGAATTTCCAATGGAGTTCTCAATATTGCAGCTCCTAGGCTCAACTCACATTTACGCGACTCAGGTCGAGAAGAGACTCGACTCTAGTCGAGAGCATGTGTTTCCAAATGGTGAAGTCGCGGAGACTAGAGTCGACTGTTCAGAGTGTCACCATTTGGAGACTCAACTCTAGTCAAGAGCATGTGTTTTCAAATGGTGACAGTCGCGGTGACTAGAATCGACTGGTCTGAGTGTCACCATACGAAAACACATTCTCTCGACTAGAGTCGAGTCTCTTCTCAATCTGAGTCGCCTAAGTGTGAGTTGAGCCTTACATTTGTATTATCATAGAGAAACGATAGCATAAGTAGATCCCATGGTATAGGCGTTTATGTCGCAAATTTTACTGTTATCCCAAGCCGATAGTTCACGTTAGTTTCATTCCATGCAGCTGTGTGACGCTGGTAGTCTCTCAAATTGTGCCGTTCTACACTCTCACCCCAACAAACAGTAAAAATTGAACATAATCGACAGTAAATCGGCTTGAGATAACAGTAAAAGTTGCGACATAAATTCCCTATACCATGGGATATCTACTTACGCTATTGGTTTCTCTATGGTATTATATAATTTCAATGTATATTTGAAATAACTATTATACAGTAATCTCTTAGAAAATCCTCTATATTTTCACCATACTCAAAACACATAAGAAAGAAGAATAATTCCGTGTTCTCTCCGCTGTGCTCAAACTGACCTAGCGTTCTACGATACCTCAAATATCGATTATTAGTCCAAAATCTAAATTATTCAAACTTTTCACTAACTCTCTTGTAATCCCTCATCAGACTTACCAAAAATTATTACAAAAATCTTTGAATTTCATTGAATCCTCATGAGAAACATTTATGGAATTCCTGAGTTTAAGAATTTTATTATAAGATTTTATATAATTTTATTTTATTATAATTTCTTATAAGAGTTATAAGAATTCTATGAGTTCATTGTAGTTATTGCATTCCTATGTCGAATTCTAGTCATTAATCCTTCCGTTCTCCACCTGAAATTCGTTTCTTTTTCCTCTGTCTTCTTTTCTTCTTCATTTCTCTCTTTGTGTTAAACTTCTGGCAGTTGACCAAGTTTGTAGTGAGTAGGACCCACCGCATTTTATAGCCATCAACATTAATTCTTCTCTCGTCTCCAAATTCCTCACCATTGTCGATATTAATTAGTCGATGATTCCTCTTCGTTAGCTCTTTCCTTTCCAATCTTCTTCTTCTCCTTTTTCTCTAATCTTTCTTAAGTTTTCTCTTTCTTCCACCACTCCTCAATATTCTCATCCTATTTTTCTAATGTCCTGTCTTTTTCCTTGATCTCCATGTAACTCCTCTTTGTCATCATGTTTGCCAACACTTTCTTTTCTTCTTCTTCTTCTTCTTCTTCTTCTTCTTCTTCTTCTTCTTCTTCTTCTTCTTCTTCTTCTTGTTCGTTTCCTTCTTCTTCTTCTTTTTATTCTTATTTTTCTTCTTCTCGTCGTCAACTCAATTGATTTTTGTAGTTACCACACTATTAAATACAAGAATGATTAACAACAAATAATAATATCTTCAGTTAGATACTGTGTGACATCATAGAGAAACAATAGCATAAGTAGATATCTCATGGCTTAGGGCGTTCATGTCGCAACTTTTACTGTTATCTCAAGCCGATCACTGTGGACTACTGTTGATTTTTACTGTTTTCATCGGGTAAGAGTGTATGAACGGCACAATATGAGAGACTACCAGCGTCACACAGCTTCACGGGAAAGAACTACGTGGACTATGGGCTTGAGATAACAGTAAAAGTTGCGACATATACGCCCTATGCCATGGGATATCTACTTATGCTATTGTTTCTCAATGGTGATATTTATTGAATAGTGATAAACATATTACCATGGATTGATGTGTAGTCTACTTAAAAAGTAGACTTTTCATTAAGCTTCTTAAAGTGAATATTTCGCTTCGAATTGTCAACAGTGGCGAATATTTTGTATCCTACATTAAGAATGGAATTGAATCAAAATCTTCATTTTTCGTTCTATTTAATATTTCCAATATTACCATCTTCCTCATTAGAATATCCATAATTATCTGCAAATCCTCTTCAATTTCTGACTCTTCTACCTCTTTCTATTTTCTTTCTTCGCCATAAATCGTGTGGAACAGTTTCGACCAATCACAAGCGAGCTGGTATCTTCGTTCAGTACACTCCCACTTTAAAAGCCATCTCATTGGTCGTTTGCCAAAATATCGATAGACGCCGTTCTGATAATTTCATGAATCGTCTCAATGGTATAACAACATTTTATCACAATCATGTTAATTTTGGAATTCAAATATGAAATATCATTGATGAAAAATTATCGCTCATCTTTCAAATTTAAAATGTTTCTTGCTTAGTTTTGGACTGTTTGTCAAATGGTTTGATAGAATTTGTTTAAATTGTTTCATAGAATTTATTCGAATTTGAAACTAATAACCGCCGTATCAATTAAACTATCACACATCGTTACCCATTGCATGTAATAATTCACAATATAACGGGAAACAGCGTAGAATCAATGAAACAATGAATCTCAATGAACAAATTACACATGAAATTATTGTTTCAATCACCCTGTACCATAACCACCTCTAATACAAGGCCCCGGCCTACGATATTGCAACATCGCAGCGTAGCCTAGAATGTAATGCATGATTGGTGAAAAAGATCAGCTGGTATTTTTTTATTTTTATATTTTTCACCAATCATGTATTAGATTCTAGGCCTACACTGCGACGTTGCAATATCGTAGGCCGGGGCCTTGTATTAGAGGTGGCTATGACTGTACTCAATGAAACAATCACACATAGATTTATTGTCTCTTTATTCATGGGACAATTCACAATACCACTGAAACAGGCATTGAATCAATGAAACAATGAATTTCAAGGAACAATTACACATGAAATTATTGTTTAAACACACTGTACCATAACCACCTCTATAACAAGGCCCCGCCTACGATATTGCAACATCGCAGCGTAGGCCTAGAATGTAATGCATGATTGGTGAAAAAGACAGCTGGTATTTTTTTTTTTTTTATATTTTCACCAATCATGTATTAGATTCCTAGGCCTACACTGCGACTTGCAAATATCGTAGCCGGGGCCTTGTATTAGAGGTGGCATGACTGTACTCAATGAAACAATCCCACATAGAATTATTGTCTCTTTATTACATGGAACAATTCACAATTACTCTGGAAACAGCATTGAATCAATGAAACAATGAATCCCAAAGGAACAATTACACATGAAATCATTGTTTCAACCACCGTACTCAAAGAAACAATAGCACATAGAATTATTTCCTTTTCATTATATGAAACAATTATCAATTTCTCTGGGAATAGCATTGAATCAATGAAACAATGAAACTCAATGGAACAATTACACATGAAATCATTGTTTCAACCACCGTACTCAATGAAAAAATACCACATAGAATCATTTCCTTCTCATTATATGAAACAATTATCAATTTCTCTGGGAAAAGCATTGAATCAATGACACAATCACAAATACAATCATTGTATTTTATTATGAAACAATATTCACAATTTTTATGAAAACAGGATTGAATTTATCAAATTTACAATCCTGATATCGTTCTCGTTGAGGCAGCAACATTTCATGAACTTTATTCACACCTCCAGATATAAAGAATGGAAGCACAAAGCATAAAACAAGTGGAAGAAGAAAATAAAGAAAACAAAAAGGCGATAGGATACGCTAGCTACAATAATAAATAGTGTACCAAAAGCGTGGGACCATAAAATAAAGTCACGATATATAAAGATTCACAGCATTGATTACGAAAATCATCATTTCAACAATACATATATACTCGACTACACACTGAATCAAATATATACTTTATATAACAGCTTGAACGAATATTTAACCAATGCGGAACGGCAAAGTATTAAACGGCTTTTAAGCGGGTTCTCTAAAACGATATTAATGTTGTATGAAAAATATACTATAGCATAGACACCTATTGGTCAGTTGTTTATATATGTTTAAATATATTTTTTCTACACGTGTTATGGTGTGTATGGTGATGGTTATCTACAGGTATATAGGTATTGAGGTTGTATAAATAGGTATATAGTGGGAGAGTAGCCTCAAGTCATGTGACCCAGACATTCCACACTGTCTAACAAGAAGTGTCTAGATCACAGAAACGAGAACTGTTCTCTTGCCTCTC
>NW_024089148.1:0-6186 GCF_014356525.2 Nilaparvata lugens | reverse complement strand
ATAAAGAGAGAGGGGGGGGAGTGAAAGAGGTGAGAGAGAGAAGAGATAGAGAGAGAGAGAGTAAGTGAGGGGGAGAAAGAGAGTGTGTGTGTGAGTGAGAGAGAGAGAAAGAGATTGATGATTGATTGATTGAGTACTTATTTATGTAGATTACAATATATACTGGTTATACTTATATACAATAGCTTACAATACAGCAAAGTTATAGATGAATTTACATAATATCGACTAAGAAAAAACAAAATAACTAATATGAAATGGCTATGATATGAAAAAGCAATTTGTAATATAATAACTATAGATAATAATCATATGTTATGGATCTACATAAATTGGCGGCGCTTTGGACAGAGAGAGAGATAAAGAGATTTAAGAAGGATACTGTGTGAGACGGAGAGGTGGAGAGAGAAATAGAGAGTATGAGATTCAGTTGTTGCCAGAGTAAAATACTCAACCAGCTCAGACGAATGTCAATTTAGTACAAAAGACTCGTAAAGCACAACTGCCTTAAAGTGGGGTTCTTAGCTGAACTGAGCTAAGCCTCAAACTGACAGCATCCCTCCCTAACCCAAATCAGAGCTTGCCATTTGAGTAATGCTGACAATCCTCAGTGAATCACTCTTTGGTGAGATTTACTAGAAACTGTCAGAATGTATGAATGGGAAACGTTGTTTGTTGTTTATGAGGAATTCTGACAGTTCGCAGTGGAACTCACAATTTATTCTGGTGCTCTGTTCTGAAGATGATGTCCGATTGACGATGTCTGGTGAGACAACACAAATTCATGCAACAACAGCAACAACACAACAACCGTTGTGAAAACTCAAAACACCGAATCATCATTAATCTTGGAGTAAACAGGACCAGAATCATGTCACTATTAATGATTAATATCGGGGACCGAGCCTGCTCTGGAGTACAAAAGCATAAAAAATATATTACGAAAAAAAAGAAATTATTTAAACATCCATACAGAAATGTTCTATCTAATCACAGTCAATTGATATAATACCAGAGGAATGCAAAAATTCCCCTCACAAAGGCCCAGTGCACAAAAGCAGGGTAAATTTCAATCCTGATTAACTTCACTTGAACAAATCAAGGAGACCATTTTAAAAGATGGATCTACTGGAATTAATCAGGATAGAAAATAACCGGTTTTTTTTGCAACCGGCACTAAGTACCTGATTGAATGATTACAAAAGTACAACAGCTGAGTCTAATTTTGACACAGTCCACACACAGAACTCGCTCACTCACTTCCATCACAACAGACGACGAAATAATATTATTATCAGCTGTTTTTCCAAGAATGAATAATAATTATCCTTTTAATGGTCCTTCAGCGAGTTTACCAGGGATGAGACCTAGTGCAATCGAATCTTTATATTATAAACCTACTATATTATGAATTTCGTGAGAATCGTTAGAGCCGTTTTCGAGATCCGGTAAAATACAGACATATAAACATCTAACATCCAAACATCTAAACATATAAACAGAAGTTGCTCGTTTAATAGTATAGGATACAGTATTTGATTTAGATATTACAGTATATACAGTATACCACAAACTCCGGTATTTCTGGCAACTCCTATAAGATTATGATAATCTTATCTCCTATAAGAATATTATTAATCCTATGAGATTTTGCCTTAATAAGGCAAAATATTATATTTAATTCAAGTTTATGTTCAAATCTAGTATTCTGATTGTGTTTCTGTTCAAGAAATTGAATGGTATCATGGCAAGAAGAATTTGATTTTATGATTATAGGAAAATTAGCGCTTGTTCTAAGGTGAACATACGGGAACATACGGTGGACATACCTGAACATGAACATACGGGGAAAGACATGAAAGAAGGAGGATGTACAACAATTAATGGAAAGCATCAAATGATTGAATAGTACATCAAATTGAATGTATCTGAATCTTCTACATCCCAACGTCCATTACTTATTTTTTCCTCAACCTACTGTCAAAAGTAGTTACTTTACTCCCTGAAACATTATACTAAAGTGTCACTTTTTCGCTCTTGGTAGTAAAAAATAGAAAAACTCCCTAGGGAGGAAAGTGACTCCATTAAAAACATGGAAGCATCTCTATTTCAAAAACTTACATTTGAAATAGTATGTTAGAAGGTCAAGCTCAGATGAGGAAGCATATAGAGGTGCTGTCATTGAATCAACTGAATTCAATACCACACCAGAAAATTTTATCAACTCATGAATATGTATGTATGATATTATATACTTACTATTAGTAGACGATGAAAATTTATACAAATTTTAGAATATTTTATTCTATTCGAAATACAAGCCAACATATATTTTTATCTGCAATTCAAATCTGAACCGCGTGATCTGGAGGCAGCCATTTTCGATAGGCGCTCAGCTGATAATTGTTATAACTTTTGCCGATAGATGCGCAATCGGCAGTGCCAATCAGACGACGGGTTTTACGTTTTAGATTTTAGGTTATGTTGTTAGGAAACATTGTCACCAATAACGTAAGTTATTTAAATGATTTGATTGTAGTTTCTATAAAAAATGTCTTATGGAGGAAAAATGTTGTGTACATCACGAGCGAAAAATACTTTTTCTCCTCAGGAAAATTGTTGCCCTCGGCTTCGCCTCGGGCTTCAAACTTCTTCCCACAGGGAGAAAAAGTCGTACTTTTCACTCTAGATATACAAATAACTATTTCGATGCATTGTTGTTGAGTAATAAGCCCTGAAAGTGCAAAAAGTTGGAATAAAATTAGCCTTTTCAAAGATTTCACACTTCTAAAAGTGGATATCTCGAAAACTAAAGGAGATCACAAAACTCTACCGAACAAAACTGTAGTAAATTCATCAAGTTCATTTTTTGTTAGTCAAGTCGCTGAAAGCGCATTGTGTTGCCAAGATACTGCGTGTAAGCCAGAAATGAAAAAACGCAACTTTTAAACCACCCTCATCCCTTAAGCAGAAGAGGTAGAGATAAGGACTTTTGATATGTTCACCTTTCAAGTAATCCAAACAAAGCTGTGGAATCAAATATGAGGTTCCGAACGTTCCCTCCAAATTTCACTATCAATCGATCTATTGTTGTTTAACTGAAGGCTTTACACTCAATACTATAACGGCTGCAACAATAGTAGGAGATGCGTGAAATGATTATATAACACATAAAATTGAAGAGAATATGAAGCTTGAGCTTATGATTGGCACGGATTTTTTTAATCTACCGTTGAAAAGTTAAACGGCTAAAAAGTTGAAAAATTGGAGCCGGAAGGGTTGTTTTTTTGAAAATGTGGCACTTTCGAGAGCTCATACCTAGAAAACTGGCAGATATATGAAAAAATGATACAAATGAAACTTGTAGGCTAATTTGTGAGCTTTGATTTTGTTTCCGACAAAAAGTTCCGAAGACGCATATTGCTCGAGATATATGCAAAAAACAAAATATGGTACTTTCAAACCACCCCCACAGAGGGTAGGAGTGAGGACTTTTGATATGTTTACCCCCTTACTATCCTTGAAAGAGCTGCGGGGCCAAAAATTGAGTTCCAAACTTTTCCTCTATAATCTTTCGTTGACTGGAGTACTTAGAAATCCTACTATAGAATTGGAATTCAATGAATTTGAATTTGAAGAAGTATAGAGGTTTACAGTTGTGTTGTGTGTGATGTTGTGGTACTTTCCCATAATGAAAACACAAATAATTGGAATTTCAGTCTGTGTTTCAATTCACTACGGAAGTTTTCTCCAGTAACGAGGGATTTGTCAATTTTTGAACGAATACATTTCGAAGACAAAATAACGTTATGCATATTACGTTGTTACTATACAATTATATAACTGTTCTGAATTTGGAAAACTGCAATTATGCACAAGGAAAATGTATCCTAAGTTCATTCAGGAAAAACTGTATACAAGTTGCATGCAGCCAAAGCCAATACCTACTATTACTTCAGGCCCCACAAACTGATCTCTAATAAACTAGGACGTCATCACATGTAGATCATCGATGATCTACTGGTGGTAAGCAAGCGATAAGAGCGCTGATGCTGTTATCACATCTCATATGGTAATCAACAAAATTGGAATTCAAATTCAATTTTCACGGTCTTCCATTTCAATGAATAATAGGTTTGTTATCATTCTTCTAATATCGTTTGTGAAAAGGTTAATGAATTTGGGTTTTAATCATGGGATACAGACTGTTGTGTACATAATTGTCGCGGGAATTATAACAAGACTCCAAAAGTTTCCGTACGGTATTTTCTTTTTCGAAAGATGAAACTTTGAACGAAAATGGATACGAGCGATGAGAGAAAGAACTTCCATTCTACAAAAACGGTTTACATGAAGGTGGAAGAGCAGTGTAAATAAAGTGTGAGTGGAAAATTTAATTGAAGTGTGAAGAACAGTGTAAATAAAATGTGAAATAACAGTGTAATGAGAGTGTGGAAGAACAGTGTAAATAAAGTGTGTGAAAGCATTTTAAACAATAAATAAAAAGTAAAAGCCAAGTGTTGGAACTGTCCATAAATCCTTATATTAAAGGTTTCACCTAACTGAAAAACATTCTCCTGAGGATTTCTTTGTACCACAGATTTATTGTGTTCAAGTTTGGGGAAGCATATTCCTAAAAAAGAGTTATATCTAATTTGGTTATCTTTGATTTACCTCTCCTTTGATTCTGATACAGGTTATCATTAAGTATTTTGGTTGAGATGAATTTATCAATAGCTCTATCACTAAATCGAGGGAAGCCTATGTCTATCAAGCTGAAAGTATGGATAAATTATTGCATTTGTGAAATAAAGTGATATTTCAATAAACTAAAGATTTCTTTAATCTGAAATTTATTAGTATTCATCCAATAAAAAGTGATACAGTAACAAAAGTTACATTGAGAAGCTAGTATAAAACTACGATCTAGGAAGAATCAATCTACATGTTATGACGTCATTAATTAGTTGTGAGGCCTGTAGTAATAGTTAGGTATTGGCCAGTGCATTCAGAGAAAAAACTGTGTACAAATTGCATGCATCCAAAGTGCATTCAGAAAAAAACTGTACACAAAATTGCATCCGCATTCGGGAAATGCATTCAGAGGCAACAAACAAGCATAAACAGGCACTAATGTGACACAGCAACCAATAACTGTCCCCATTCACAAAAGCAGCAAAACGCAGCTTGTGCACCAATAACAGAGCTCTCTCTCTCCCACTCTTTCTTATTCACTCTCTCTCTTTCTATTTTTCAGCTTGTGGACCAATAAGAGAGCAAGAGCTGTTCAGCTATTCAAAGAATCCTTGGTTCAAGGGGCCAAGTCACAGGGGGTAGATTCACATCAATTTGTCACAATTGTTTAAATGGGGGAGATACAGTGTTAGATTCAGAGGTGTGCTGCAAGTTTGGAATTCATTTCAAAGGAAAACTCTTCTCTGGTCCGGCAAGATTTGCTACGATGAGACTCACTATACTCTGTCAGTATTGTATGAATGGGGGAAACTTTATGTTATTTATGAGGTTTATGACAGTATGTAGTGAATCGAACTATATACAACTGGTTTAGCAAAGCAAACGAGAGGAAATTATACACCAGACAGAGCTTTAATGGGGAACTGTGACACAGATCGTCACTCTCTCACTCTCTATCTCTCTGTCTCTTCCTCTTTCTGTACCTGTCTCCTCCATCCTTATTTTTCGTGAATCTCTCTCCCACTCTTTCTTATTCACTCTCTCTCTGTCTCTTCAATCTTTTTGCCTCTCCTCTTTCTGTGCCCTCCTTTAACATCCTTTTTTTTCGCCAATTATCTACCTCTCTCACACTGTTCTCTCTCTCTCTCTTGCTCTCTCTTTTTCTTGCTCTCTCTCTCTATGTCTCTTCGTCTTCCTGTTCTATCCTTCTTCATTCTTCTCTTATTCGCAGATTGCCTCACTCCTCTCTCTCTCTTCCACCTACGCTTCAAGACAGGAAATGGTGTGATGCTAGGAAATCAATCGAAACTGCTTCGTTTTACATCAAAGCTTTGAGACGAGTTTGAAGGTGGGTGGAAGTAAGTATTTGTGAGGAGGAAAGTGGATGAGGAGGAGAGGGAAGGGGAGGGAAATTAGGTGAGTAGGGAAAGGAGGATTTGGAGTAATAGTGATGTTGGGCAGGAGGTGAGGAGGAGGAGGGTAAGAAGAACA
>NW_024089147.1:0-5686 GCF_014356525.2 Nilaparvata lugens | reverse complement strand
TTACTATAAAAAACCTATAGTCATTTAGTTGAATTAGCATATCAATTCAACTCCTCTAGTATTTTCTTCAGGTACGTAGTATTAATTATTGGTGACGTCTGTTTGGAGAGGATATCGGTCTTACAAAATTCCTGAAAATTGTGATCATGAATTCAAAAATCTTGATGGAATAGCGAATTTACTATCTTATGCTTACAGATGGGAGATAGAAGCTTGGAAATCTGATTTCATATTTTGAGTACGGTACTGGTAGTTGAAAGTTGGATAAAGTGTAGCATTGGGATTTACTTTGTTGTGGGAAAAACAAAATTAGAATAGAATCATGTAATAATCAAAACTATTAATTCTTTTCAGATTGAATTATTAGTTAATTAACCCACAATTCGAAATACGCATCTACTCAATCTCTTCAACCACTTATTGTTGTGTAAGATGGGTTACATATGAATTTAAAGTGATAAAGTGTAACATTTGGAATTACTTTGTTGTGAGAAAAAACAAAATTAGAATAGATTCATGTAATAATCAAAACTATTAATTCTTTTCAGATTGAATTATTCGTTAATAACCCACTATTCAAAATACGCATCTACTCAATCTCTTCAACCACTTATTGTTGTGTAAGATGGGTTACATATGAATTTTTCCATATACTAGAATTTGATGTAGGTACTAAGCATAGAATAAAAAATATTTATAGAATAAACAATCTTGTATAGGTTTTCTCTGGTACTCAAGTATTTAGGTATAGATAGAAGATAGCATAAGAAGATATTCCATGATATAGGAGGTTTATGTTGCAAATTTCAATATTAAATCAAGCCGATAGTCCTAGAATCCTTTTTAGCGAAGTTATGTGACGCTGGTAGTATCTCATACTGTGCCGTTCTTACACTCTCACCCGGCAAAAACAGTAATAATAGACAGAAGTTGACAGTAATAATGGGCTTCAGCTAACAAAAATCGGCTTTAAATGTTTGGAATATAAACAACCTATACCATGGTATAAATGCCATGCCATATTTTCGCTATAGTTAAGTAATTCACAAGTCACAATCAAAGAAGCAGAACAAACCATCAAACCTCTGCAATGTTACCAAAAAGAGAGATACTTTAATAGTTTTCTTCCAAATCATGAATAATTTGCAAGAAGCCTAAGCTTGGTTACCGTATTTCATTTCTACAATTTTATCTCAAAAACTGAGTACAATCATGATTCCAGACTTGTTCCCCATTTTCAGCTTTTCATTCAAGCAGGAGCATATATGAACTTCTCTTAATATCATTGTAATTCTACATTTTTCGCAATCATTCAAAGTGATATTGACGAATATTGTGATATGATATGATATCTGAATGATATACATCATTATTCAGATATCATACAACACTTCTATATCATTTATAGAGTATTTTATAATATATTGTGATATTTTATAAAGGGGCTGAGTGTAGAATACTTGCATGGATGGATTAATAATTCTAAACTTAATTATTCACCTACCCTTTACTCCAGTAGACCCTAAACCAATAAAATGTCAGTAGAACCTCACCCCCCCTTAAAGATTAAAAGGACGTAGTCTGCGTCCCCCCAAACTGTTGGCACCCCTATAGAAACAATAAATAAACGAAATTTACGAACAATAAAAATTATTATATAGCTTACAAATCATGTTCAACCAATTTAATATCTCAAGAATACATTGTATTCCAGGTACATTGAACCAATGTATCAGCTATCCAGCTACTTTTGGCAGCCCAAACCCGTTTATTCATCAAGGACACGATTGCCAAGATAAAACTGTATTGTAACTACGTTTGAATTTAACAGAAATAATCATAAACATTATTATTATTATTATAGAGAATGTTATGGCTGAAGACCTCTTGTAAGCTTGTAATGATCACAAACTGGGTTAACTGTTTTAAACTATGGAATGCATTATGAATAGTCTTACTATTTGTTGCATTATCTATTATTTTATCATTAGCCTACGGTACCATACCAAGGTAGTATCGTACCATTTGATTTGCTATCATTTGATATTTTGAATAATAGATTTCTAGGACCTAATTTAGTGATTGGGAAAATTCTTTCAAGATTCATATCCAAGCTTGAACGGTTTATTCTCCTTTGAAATTATTATGAATCACTTTATTCACACCAACAACAGAACTTTTGAAAATAAAAGTTCATCTAAAATTATTATCAAAAATGTGTTAAGGGACATTTGAGAGACAAATGAAAAAATCGATTCAAAACACAATTTCAGTCTTAAAATAAATTATTTTGATTATTGCACATCATAAATTAGGTACAAATTATTACCATGAATCCTATATCCTATTAATTGGAAGCTAAACATGATAAGAATTTTCTAAATACAACTAGAAAAACACTAATATCAGAACAGGAAAACACTAGAATCTATTAGTCTCGTTATTCTATCCATTTGCATCTATCATATTATTACTGTATTATAATAAATCAACAAGAATTATTCAAGTCCGAAACATCTACAAATTCTTACTTTTTTCCTGTTGTAATTATTCTCAGAATCGACTGCATCTCTTTTATCATTGCTAGCTGTTGGAGTAGACCTGTTAAACAAAAAATGAAACAATTTATGATCAATTCAAAAATGAATAGTGGTAATTGTTTGATTAAGAGCGGTATTGTAAAAAGTAAACCAAAATACAGTGGTGTAATTTTCATCAATAGCTACTGTACGCTTCACACAATTTCCCAAATAGAAACACAATTTTACAAACATGTGAACACAATTTTTTGCCTAAATATTATGATATTTGAAGAGCATAATTTGAATACATAATTGTTACAATATGAACTAATTGAACTCAAAACCCAGGATTTGAAGATACATTTGAAAACCAAATAAAAAAATCATATTAATTGTTTTTAATCAAGCTTTATGAATCAATAAGGTCCGATATATGAAATTCATATGGCATTCTAAGTGCCACAAACTTAATTTATTATAACTTTATTTATAACTTCATTTACTAGATGCAGTGGCATATTTAAATGGACTAGATAGATGTATACAACTTTTAAAAGTTTCCTTTTTATTTCTGTTCACAATTTTTTTTAAATTTGTAAATAAGATGACGTCATTGTTGACATGTGTGACTTGTGTTAGATATTATGAAGATTTGTGTCGTGTAGCGCCATACACTAAATAAATAGAGTGCCAGAAAAAGAAGGTGATTTACAGAAACTGTTGATAACTAATTATTGAAAAAAGTCAAATGCAACAACTAAAGTTACCTGAATATTATTTTTTGTGTAATAATCGACTACCGGGACGGTACGGAACCTATAATAATAACTACTACATTGATAATCAGTGATATGAATCATTCATTCAAAATAGTACAATACAGTAAGTTAAAATTGAATATTTTTTGTTTTGAAAATGATTCAAAACTTGTCTCAGTCTATCTTGCAGATGAATGTCTGCGTATAATTTGTGTTCAAGAGGAATTAAGAACTTATTGAATTGAATATGGTGATTATAATCATAGAGCAAAAATAATGTTTACCGTACTTGTAGTAATCATTTGTATCTGGTATAATCTTCCGTCTTGCGTAAGTAGCCTAAATTCTTGAGTAGCATATTGTTGCAAGGGAGTATAACTTATAATTGGAACTTGGAACGTTCAGGTAGATAAAATAATATGTATTATAGTGATTGTCACAATTTCAAATTAATCATTGAGTTCAGCTTTTTCCATTTATGAATTGGGAACCTTGAACACAATTTATTATTATAGAGTAAAAATGTCTATCAATAGATATACGTTTACAGTATTTGTAATCTCTAGCTATCTCCTCCCTAAGTTGAAACCGACAAAAAATAAAAGATGGTTGATATATGAGAACTTTTGTACCGAGATAGGTATTTATATAAAGATACAATTTAATCAATTCATTAGTAAAGTTGAAAATGTGATGAAACCTTTTTTCACTGTATAGTTACCAATTTCTAACATAAAGTAGAATTATTTTTGTAGACTATTTCCTGCCATCATTCCATCATTCTATCCTCGACTTCAACACCAGTTTTTAATCCTACAAAAAGCTATAAAAATTTGTTGAAGAAATTTTCATGATTGTAATTATTGTGGGACAAAATATCGATTCTTGATCAGCACAGATTAGACTATGGTATTTCAATGATAATACAAATAAGACCCTTTATGTGTTTCTTTCAACGTATTTACCATTTTCTTCAGCAACTGCCAGCTTCTGTGCCAATAGAAAGCCCTGATGGAAACAGCTTTTACATTTTGCTTCTTCTTCAGCTTTAGTATTTTCTAATTCTCCTTGTAACCTCAGAATCACCTCCTGTTGTTGTTTTATCTCCTTCTGATATTCATCCTACAAAGAGAGAAAAACAATTAATCTACAAAGTGAGAAAAACAATTGATTGAAATTTGTATGGTTTGCAAACAACAAAAATCAAGTGGCTTGATAGAATTATGTATTATTAATGATATATTATTGTATTCTTGAACAATTTCTTTCAGACCTTTTGAAGCTATCTTCTGATGAATTTAGTCATTTTATTCATTTCTCCATCTCCATTTTGAAAAGGTGAGGCTATGGGGCGGCGCTCTCCAGACATTAACTTGTCAGTGAAGATTTTTTCAGCACAGGTACACTTTTTATCATAAATTTTCAATAACCGGTACTTTAGAGTGTTATTTATTTATTCATTTATTCATAGACAATAGATACAATCCAGGTGAAAACAACAGTCATTCACCCAGAACTGCTACAAATGGAAATCTTAATTAAAAATGAACAGTCCTGAGCTTATGCAGAGTTCATGATTTGATTTACAGGTTATCGTGTTCCAATAGAATAGAAGTATCCAATGTTTGGGGATTCATTATTTAATCACTTATTACGGACAAAAGGCAACGAATGTAAATTAATGTATATGTAATTTAGAAATAAAGAAGAATACTGAAAAATATTTATTGCTCAATTACAACACTGAGGTACACGGTGCTGTTGTTATATACAGGTATTATAATATACTGTATCATATATACAGGTATCCTGTATAAATCATATTATATGAGTTTCACTCCATTTTTCAAAGTTATATATTGCTCTTTGTTCTTTCTAATTCAATTCATCATAGTTTGCAATTCATGACAGTAAGTCCAACCAGTAAGAAAAATTCTAATTCTATGATTTGTTATTCTTAAAATAAGATATTAATTGCACATTTGAAACTCAGAGCTCAATGCTCTTTTAAATCAATTGAATAGGCTGCACCAATTTATTCTAGTGTACGGTACTTCAAATGCAAACCATCGACTATTTTCTAAGAACGAATCAAGGGTCACCATTTTCTTCCACAGAATTGTTGTTATTGATGTGAGATTTTGTGCCTTAAGCCTAAGATTCTGCTTTAGAGAATCTTGTACAAATCTTTTACATTTCATCTCAAGTCTATAGTCTGAACTTGAGAGATATTCTTGTAATATTCCTATCTAAATATATTCCTAATTCGTGGACTTGAGTGGTGAAGTGGTGTATTGCTATAATATATTCATATCATCTCTCATCTACGAACTTTGTAATGTTCATACCTTAAGTTTTTGGAGATTGACATTCTCCAGTTTGACATGTTGTCATGGACTTGGAGAT
>NW_024089146.1:0-7346 GCF_014356525.2 Nilaparvata lugens | reverse complement strand
AAAATTACAATAGGAATACATCTAACTCAGGAATGTTAATCACCTATGGGACTTGCCATTAATTATTAAAAGCTTCGTTGCTTTACCCTCTTCATTAGCAACACCAAAGACTGCACTAGAAACAGAATTTCCGAGAAGAAATTTCAGGAGCAACCGATCCTGACACACAATCAATTTTGCACTCAACTTGACAAGAGGTGTCCATTTTTTCAGCCATTGCGGCATTTTTCGCGCCCAATTGCGCCTAATTTTGTTTCCCACGCGCGGGAAATGTGTCAGAATTTGCCCCATTTTCAGTTCAATTTTCGCGCGCGCGGCGCCATAAAAAATGCAGACGCTCTCAAGTGAATAAACTAGCTGGTAGCGTCGCATAGACACTAATATTCCACCTCTTCCTCTATCATTCACTCTCTCTCTCCCACACACATTCTCTGTCTCTCTATCATTCTCTTCAGCTCTCCTACACACTTTCTTTTCTCCTATCAGCCTATCACTGTCTTTCACTGACATTCAATTTTCCCTCTGTCCCTCTTTTTCTCTCTATCTGTAAGATTGACACACTATATCACTTTTCCTTTCTCTCCTCTAAGATTCTACTGTAACCGTCATTTTTACGTCAAAGTGGTGGAGCTCGAACTTGTTATCATGTGTGTGATCAATATACAAAAAAGTCCTATAATCATGTCCTAACTCCTTAGAAGTTATGGAAGAAGAAGAAGGAGAAGAAGGAGAGGAAGAAAAGAAGAAGAGAAAAATAAGAAAAGAAAATAATCCAGCTGACGAACGTATTGCTTGATATTGGAGGATGTCAAGATTGGAGGATTTTAATAATTCCATTCTAGAAATCTTGAAGATTCTGGTTTAGCTTTTTCCTTACTCATTGAATACCAACATGAGTGAGTTTCCATGAATCGAATTCCTTCCTCAATGAATTTCATCCAAATTTCAATGCAATAATAATTTAATATAAATTCATGAAAGACCGGACAGTCATATTCTCATGCATCAAACACTCAGAACTTTTGAGTATCTTTCCTTAGAGAATTTCATCCAATTCCTATTCAATAGTAGATTGAAATGATGGATTGAATAGTGAACCCATGGAACACCTGACTCTTCCAGTCACATTCATCGAATTCTTAGAACTTCTGAACTTTCTCCTTCAGAAAATTTTTTCAATGGGTAGGAGAAATCGTGAATGAGCAGAATTGTCATTTTCGTACCTTGATTCACAAAGCGTGAATTCTCCTCTACAGAAATGTCCAAACCCACGCAATGTATTCCCATCAACGCAAACATTATCGAATGGACTTCCAACTACCTTTTCTTCAGATTTCACTGCAAAGTAATGTAGAGAATTTACGACACCTTCCCACTCTATTCCCTCAAATCATGAGAACTTCTGAATTTCCTCGTCCGGAAAATGTTCAAAGGTGCTAAGCCTCCTTGGAAACCATCTGTTATTCAGTTGAATTCGATTTGAAAGGATAGAGTCCTCGAGTCAGACCACGGCTGAAATCCTGTTATGGAGAGAAGTTTTCCCAAGAATCAGTAGTGGGTAGTAGAAGGGGATCATTGGGAGAGAAGGGGAAGGATGACGAGAAGAGGATAAGTGGAGAAGGAGGAAGAGGGGTTTGGTGAGAAGGAGAAAGATGAGGTCGAGGAGGAGGAAGAGGAGAAGGAGAAGGAGAAAGAGAAGGAGAAGGAGACGGATAAGAAGAATAAGGAGAAGAAGGAGGGATGGAGAAGAGGAAAAGGAGGAGTTGGAGAAGAGAATGAGAAGAAGAAGAAGAAGGTCACGGAGGAGGAGGAAGAAGGAGAAAGAAGAAAAGGAGAAGAAAAAGGTCACGGAGGAGGAGGAGAAGAAAAAAGAAAAGAGAAAGAGAAGAGAAAAAAGAAAAGGAAGAAGAAGAAGAAGAAGAAGAAGAAGAGAAGAAAAGAGAAGAAGAAGAAAAGAAGAAGAAGGAGGAGAGGTGAGATGAGATGTTGAAGCCATCAGAAAGCGTTTCTTGTGTAAACGTCTCACGTTTTGGAGCAGATTATTTGACGCTTCGAAGCCATGATGAGTCTCTGGGGAGTTTTGAGAAGATTCGTGATTTTCGTGGAGAGTTTCGAGTGTTCGAGTGTTTGTTTGCTAGGTTTTGAGTTCTAAATGCCTAGAAAAATAGAAATTGATAGCTTGAGTGTTTTTTCAATGATGAATCCAATAACATGAGTCTATAAGTTCATAACAAAGCAGTCTCAAATTTTTTTTTTCAATCATAGAAGTGATTGGAGTTACATATAGATTGAATAAGAGTGACATTTTAGTCCAGTCATATAGACAAAAAAAGGGGGTGTGCTTGCGATCTATATTGTAGTTCTGATTTTTAATAATAATTTGGGTACATAAGAGAATCCAGAACAATTTCTTCATGCAAAATTTCCTTGTGCTAGATACAGGAGGCCCAAAAACCTCGTATTTTCGGCTCATCCGATTTCCCTATCATCGAACTTCCAAACCTAGATATCTATGTGAGATAGAGCGCTCTACCTGATCTCAGATTGTAGAGCACAAAAATACGCCCAGAGGATTTTGAATTATACACTGAATGGTAACAATCGGAATATATTGTTGATCAAAAATTAAATTCATCAAAACTGATTTTTTTCTTCAAATTCACACTCCTTTTTGAAAAATCATAACTTAGTACTCATTGAAGATAGAGAGTTTCAGATGATCTCATTTTATTCAGAATTTATAATCCAAATAAAAGGCTGGAGCAAATTTTTTCTGTCCGATCACGAGATTTGGCAGAAATAGCTGAGAACTGGAAAATGAGCCGAAAATACGAGGTTTTTGTGCCATTCTGTATCTAGCACAAGGAAATTTTGCATGGGAGAACTGGTTCTGGACTGCTCTTATGTACACAAAATATATTAAAAAATCAGAACTACAATATAAATTGCATGCACAAATGTATATAGTGACTGGACTATTCGTTTATTATTCCATTTTTTTATTTTATTATGCCAAATTCCCGTGTATGGAAATCGCTAAGTATTTACTTTGGATACCGCATTAGATCCTCATTTCTTATATTTCTCCCCATTTTCCTCATTCTAGCCTATATAGCCTCTCTTCTTTCTTGGAAAAAGACACCTATTTCTCCTCTTATTTCCACTGGGCGTATTCACACATTGCACACTCCTTCTGAATAGTCTCTGTCAAATATTATGTCATCATCGATTACTATTCTGTGTCAATAATCACCCTACATGTGTTACATATATGTTGTCAATCTTTCTATTCTCCTCAGTCACATTTTATTACAGTTAGTTATTGTTGATTATATGTTGAATTGAAAGTATTGAGATTGATAGAATATTGTCTTGCTTACATGAATAGGTTTAAATAATATAACTCAATATTATTCGTTACAAGTGGCAATTAAGTGGATATTTCTAATTGATTCAAGCCATCTGAATTTAAAATTTATAGTTTTAATGTTTATTTGGACTAAAATTTTATAAAATTGTACACGTGAAATTCTAACCTTATCTTGGACGTTGTCACTTATAATTTGGAATAAAAATAGCACAAGGACTACCTTATTATTTATTCTTTCAATGTTATTACATTATAGTGTCATTTGCATTGTAAATAAATAAAAATAAATATAATTCAATAATTTGTTCCAAAGTATACGCTTGAAAATCTTGATTCTGCAGTGATTGAGAATAAGCGAAAACTGTGAACAAAACCCAATGACTAATACTCTCGGAAAATGGAAATAAAAGTTTCGTCTCCTCAGTTACTAAGTTTCTCCCCTCCATTGTTGTTGAGCAAATGCTCTCATAATCCATATTTGGCATATTTGAGCGTGTCCAATGACAGTAGAACTCAAATCTTCATTGGTCGTCAGCTAATGACCAATCATAGGGCTCCACCAACACTAATTCTGCTGCTAAATGTTCAAGTTCCAGTCTACTAGAAATTGATGAACGTGTAACAACAAAAACTGATAGTATCTGGAATCGTTCCAATGAATCAGTTGTTTTTACAATAGTAGTTCTCTGTGAACAGTAGACCTCGCGCACGTAGGTTACATTGACCTGTTGTTATGTTTTCTCAAAAATTAATAAATAATTTATCATTCAAAATGTCTAGAAAAAATCCTAAATAAACATAGAGCTTCTTGTTCTATCGTACCGTGACGTGTCGTCCCGGAATGTGTGTGTGAACCTGTTATCAGTCGGCTGCAACTGTCTACAACGTTGATGGGAAGATAAATTTTCAAGATGTTTGATGTGTTTTGACGGGCAGTATTATAGTCAAATGTCTACTAACGTTGATGGAAGATACATTTTAGGAGGAGGAGGAGGAGAAGGATGATTTGATAGGAGAAGTAGTAGGAGGAAGAGGAGAGTAGGAGGAGGAGAGGGGAGAAGGATCAGGAGAAAAGAAGAAGAAGAAGAGAAGAGGAGAGTGGAGTAGAAGAAGAGGAAGGAGGAGGTGGAGAAGAAAAAGAAGAAGGAAGGAGAAGAGGAGAAAGAAAGAAAAGAAGAAGAAGAAGAAGAAGAAATGATAAGAAGAAGGACGAAGAAGATGAAGAAGAAGAAGAAGAAGGAGAGAAGAAGAAGAAGAAGAAGAAAAAGAAGAAGAGAGAGAAGGAGGAGGAGAGGAGGAGGAAACCACTAAAGGGTGGAAGGGTGAAGAGAAGGAGAAGGTGGAGAAGGAGTGGTAGGAGAGGAGAAGGTGATTTGGGAGGAGGAAAAGGAGAAGGAGAAAAAGCACTAGGGGGAGAAGGATGATGAGGAGGAGAGGTGGAGATGAGATGTTGAAGCCATCAGAAAGCTTTTCTTGTGTAAACGTCTCACGTTTTGGAGCAGATTATTTGACGCTTCGAAGCCATGATGAGGAGGTCTCTGGGGAGTTTTGAGAAGATTCGTGATTTTTGTGGAGAGTTTCGAGTGTTCGAGTGTTTGTTTGCTAGGTTTTTGAGTTCTAAATGCTTTGAAAAATAGAAAATTGATAGCTTGAGTGTTTTTTCAATGATGAAATCCAATAACATGAGTCTATAAGTTCATAACAAAACATTTTCCAATTTTTTTTTTCAATTATAGAAGTCATTGGAGTTATATATAGATCGAATCAGAGTGACATTTTAGTCCAGTCATATAGACAAAAAAAGGGGGTGTGCTTGCGATCTATATTGTAGTTCTGATTTTTAATAATAATTTGGGTACATAAGAGAATCCAGAACAATTTCTTCATGCAAAATTTCCTTGTGCTAGATACAGGAGGCCCAAAAACCTCGTATTTTCGGCTCATCCGATTTCCCTATCATCGAACTTCCAAACCTAGATATCTATGTGAGATAGAGCGCTCTACCTGATCTCAGATTGTAGAGCACAAAAATACGCCCAGAGGATTTTGAATTATACACTGAATGGTAACAATCGGAATATATTGTTGATCAAAAATTAAATTCATCAAAACTGATTTTTTTCTTCAAATTCACACTCCTTTTTGAAAAATCATAACTTAGTACTCATTGAAGATAGAGAGTTTCAGATGATCTCATTTTATTCAGAATTTATAATCCAAATAAAAGGCTGGAGCAAATTTTTTCTGTCCGATCACGAGATTTGGCAGAAATAGCTGAGAACTGGAAAATGAGCCGAAAATACGAGGTTTTTGTGCCATTCTGTATCTAGCACAAGGAAATTTTGCATGGGAGAACTGGTTCTGGACTGCTCTTATGTACACAAAATATATTAAAAAATCAGAACTACAATATAAATTGCATGCACAAATGTATATAGTGACTGGACTATTCGTTTATTATTCCATTTTTTTATTTTATTATGCCAAATTCCCGTGTATGGAAATCGCTAAGTATTTACTTTGGATACCGCATTAGATCCTCATTTCTTATATTTCTCCCCATTTTCCTCATTCTAGCCTATATAGCCTCTCTTCTTTCTTGGAAAAAGACACCTATTTCTCCTCTTATTTCCACTGGGCGTATTCACACATTGCACACTCCTTCTGAATAGTCTCTGTCAAATATTATGTCATCATCGATTACTATTCTGTGTCAATAATCACCCTACATGTGTTACATATATGTTGTCAATCTTTCTATTCTCCTCAGTCACATTTTATTACAGTTAGTTATTGTTGATTATATGTTGAATTGAAAGTATTGAGATTGATAGAATATTGTCTTGCTTACATGAATAGGTTTAAATAATATAACTCAATATTATTCGTTACAAGTGGCAATTAAGTGGATATTTCTAATTGATTCAAGCCATCTGAATTTAAAATTTATAGTTTTAATGTTTATTTGGACTAAAATTTTATAAAATTGTACACGTGAAATTCTAACCTTATCTTGGACGTTGTCACTTATAATTTGGAATAAAAATAGCACAAGGACTACCTTATTATTTATTCTTTCAATGTTATTACATTATAGTGTCATTTGCATTGTAAATAAATAAAAATAAATATAATTCAATAATTTGTTCCAAAGTATACGCTTGAAAATCTTGATTCTGCAGTGATTGAGAATAAGCGAAAACTGTGAACAAAACCCAATGACTAATACTCTCGGAAAATGGAAATAAAAGTTTCGTTTCCTCAGTTACTAAGCTTCTCTCCATTGTTGTTGAGCAAATGCTCTCATATCCATAGTTGGCATATTTGAGCGAGTCCAATGACAGTAGAACTCAATCTTCATTGGTCGTCAGCTAATGACCAATCGTAGGGCTCCACCCACACTAATTCTGCTGCTAAATGTTCAAGTTTCAGTCTACTAGAAATTGATGAAAGTGGTAACAACAAAAACTAGAATCTGAAATCGCGTTCCAATAAATCAGTTGTTTTTACAATAGTAGTTCTCTGTGAACAGTAGACCTCGCGCACAGTAGGTTACATTGACCTGTTGTTATGTTTTCTCAAAAATTAATAAATAATTTATCATTCAAAATGTCTAGAAAAAATCCTAAATAAACATAGAGCTTCTTGTTCTATCGTACCGTGACGTGTCGTCCCGGAATGTGTGTGTGAACCTGTTATCAGTCGGCTGCAACTGTCTACAACGTTGATGGGAAGATAAATTTTCAAGATGTTTGATGTGTTTTGACGGGCAGTATTATAGTCAAATGTCTACTAACGTTGATGGAAGATACATTTTCAAGATGTTCGATGTTTTTGAACGGGTAGTATTATAGTCCCTAGACAGTTGATTTATGATGAATAATTCTATAGTCCTGATTTTTACTCTAATATTGCGTATGAAGGAGGCTCCTTTTATATTATCCTTGGAATGCAAAATTTCCAAAAACCTTGTATA
>NW_024089145.1:0-5020 GCF_014356525.2 Nilaparvata lugens | reverse complement strand
TATACGTCGACGCGCAATTATATTCTATTAAGCAAGAAATAATATTTTTCAACAAATTCACAATGAATTTCCATAATTGAGATGAAATACTTTGATAATTAATTAATAATTCTACATTGTTAAAAGACGATGTCGCAACGGAGGAAATCGAGAAAGAGATAGCGCTATCTGCTTTGTTGAATGATAGACAAGGATGGCAATACATAGCTAATCAAACACAGCCATTATAACGTGGACCTCACTATAGAATATTGTATACTAACAACTTACAAACTCTATTTACAATATTGTATTTATCTTTGGATACAGAGATTGCAAAAAGATTTGTACTAATATATATAGGAAATTAAATGAACATTAATAATTATCCAATCTATTATAAATAAAATTGATTCATCGATATGATGATTTTTCATTTCATTATCGGTATCAACTTCCGATGATCGTTCATACTTTAATATTAGAGATGACAATTCTTTATTTTAGGTTCAGCTCCAAGCTAGTACAGCAAATTTGTGTATATGAAGAAACTATTAAGATTTATATATTTCCATATACTATATCATTCACTTGAAGATTTACTTGTAATATTGTCAACATTGATTTAAACGGGAAGCATTAATGTCATGTTTGTGGAATTCTGCCAGTTTAAAGTGAATAACTTATTAACCTCTTTCACGTTAACTCCAACTCTACGTTATTATTGACAGTAGTAGACTAATATAGACCAAATGTCCTCAAGCTGTTATTTGTCTTATCTCTAGGAATGTGGCTTGTTTTTCTGAAAATCCGGTCTACGATGTCTAAATTTGAAGACCGATTTCAGAATGTTGTGCTGAGGAAACACTAGGAAATAACCTCTGAAACGATTCGGGATCAGTTTAACAAAACATCCAGACACGACTGTGAAAGTGCACAATCATTACTGTTGTATTTTGAAATATTTTTTCAACTATTATTGAATAATTTGCATGCTTGGCAGTCTCTGTCATTAGCAGTCACACACTCATTAGTCGTAGATAGATTGATAAGCCATTTAATACATACATACATGATACAGTATCAACATACATGATACTGTATCAACACGATATGATACAGTATCATCTCAACTTGATACACAAGACCATAATTCGATACAAAACTTCCAAACTTTGAAACATAAACGCCCTATACCATGGGATATCATTTCTCTATGGTATGGCTTAATTTCAAAATATCAGGGACCGAGCTTCGCTCTGGAGTACAAAAGCATAAAACTTTTATTACGAAAGAAGAAATTATAATAATATTCATAGTTCATACAGAAATGTTTATTTAATCACAGTAAATTGAGATTACTTCTCAGAGGAATGCAAAAATTCCCTCACAAAGGTCCGGTGCACAAAAGCCGGTTAAATTTTAATCCTGATTAATTTCACTCGAACCAAATCAGAGAAGACCATTTCAAAAAGATGGATCTAAAGAAATTAATCAGAATTGAAAACAACCCGGCTTTTCTGCAACCGGCACTAAGTACCTGATTGAATGATTACAAAAGTTCAACAGCTGAGTCATAATTTTGACACAGTCCCACAAACATTAACTCGCTCACTCACTTCCATCAACAACAGTATTATCAGCTGTTTTTCAAGGATGAAAAATAACTATCCTTTTAATGTTCTTTAGCGAGTTTTCCCAGGGATGAGACCATGTGCAATCGAATGTTTATATTATAAACCTACTACGTTATGAATTTCATGAGAATCGTTAGAGCGTTTTCGAGATCCGGTGAAATACAATAGTATATTTCGCACCTAGGGCCGAAAATGAGAATTTTCTGGCTCGAAATCGGTTTTCAAGACCGAGGCCGTAGGCCGAGGACTAGAAAAGATTGAGAGCCGGAAAAAAAACATTTTGCCCGTGGTGCGAACGCTATTTTTCGCCACACACAAAAATATACAAGTATTGGTTAATTGGTTTAAATAGGTTATTTGGACAAATCAGAATAAAAATAAAAAATACTTGGACAATTTCTGATATCAGATTACCTCAGATTTGCTAGAGCTATGACCTTCCACTTTTGCTTCGGAGGTGCTTAATGAACAAATTTATCATATTATATATATATAGATTATATATATATATATATATATATATATGATAATATGGTCCGAAGCAAATCCGGAAAGCAAAAGTGGAAGGTCATAGCTCTAGCAAATCTGAGGTAATCTGAGTATCAGGAAGTGTCCAAGTATTTTTATTTTTTATCTGATTTGTCCAAATAACCAAAAGATTATGTTCAATATGTGGAGGTTGAGTTTATATATTTTTTATTCTTGCATATGACAATAAGATGATATTATTAAATGTTTTATTATTGATAAATGAACACAAATAGTGAAAAGTTTTTGATCAGCTGTTTTAGCACATTTGAAATTTGGCCAATCTGCATGTCAACGTCAACAATGCTTGTTGTCATCGACTTGGGAAGTTTAGGTTAGAAATTCTATCCTACTCTGAAAATCAAATTTGGATAGTTTATATATATATCTTATCTGATTTATTCATCCAAATAAAATGATAGTATATTATCCAGAATACTTTATTCAATTCTAGAAGCATAAACAGTTTCTGATTCCGTTTCATGAATTATTTGTAAAAACGTTCACATCAAATCAGAATCAGCTGACTTCAAGGTTATTTTACAGCCCTAGGGCCGTAAAATTTTACCGCCTGGTCAGAAAACAATCATTTTCGGCCTCCATATGATGCACGTAAACCAGCTCATTACATCCAAGTGGGGGAAAAAATATATAAACATCTAAATATCCAAACATCTAAACAGAAATTGATCGTTTAGTAGTATAGGATACTCTATTGCACTCATTTTGATTATATTATGAGAAGTGAAGTGAAAATCATCAGCCCATAGAAGAGTATGTAGGAGTAAAAAACGTCCATTCTATCTCATAGCATATTGTTGACGTTTTATCTAATACTGTCATCTTCTAGACTCTTGTTCTCTTGTATCAGCCAATCTTGTTCCTTCCTTTCTAACTCATGAGCTTGTAAACAAAGACTGTTCCCTTTGTCTTCATTATCAGTTACATAGACAACTTTCTTCAAGCAGTGTTGTCAAGTTGATTAATGGCGAATTACTAGAACTTTCAGTTGTCAAATTGGAATTTTCTTTATTTATTGATTCATACAATAATTACATCATCAAAATTATAGGAAGAGAAAAAATATGATAACCTTGTGCTATTCCTCTCCCAAATGTAGATAAGGTTAGTCCAAATAGGCTAAGTCTTGTAGTTTTCACTTCACAAAATTTTTAGTCCTCAATTTTCACTTGGTTTTTCAATTTTCAATTTCAATTCAATTTTCAATTTCAATTTTCAATTTCAATTTTCATTTTTCAATTTCAATTTTCAATTTCATTTTCAATTCAATTTTTCATTTCAATTTTCAATTTCAATTTTCCATTTCAATTTTCAATTTCAATTTCAATTCAATTTTCAATTTCAATTTTCAATTTCATTTTCAATTTCAATTTTCAATTTCAATTTTCAATTTCAATTTTCAATTTTCATTTCAATTTCAATTTTCAATTTTCATTTCAATTTCAATTTCAATTTCCAATTTTCAATTTCAATTTTCAATTTCAATTTTCAATTTTCATTTCAATTCATTTCAATTTCAATTTTCAATTTCAATTTCAATTTCAATTTTCAATTTCAATTTTCAATTTCAATTTTCAATTCAATTTTCAATTTCAATTTTCAATTTCAATTTTCAATTTCAATTCAATTTTCAATTTTCAATTTCAATTTCAATTTCAATTTTCAATTTCAATTTTCAATTTCAATTTTCAATTTCAATTTCAATTTCAATTTTCAATTCAATTTTCAATTTCAATTTTCAATTTCAATTTTCAATTTCAATTTTCAATTTCAAGTTTCAATTCAATTTTCAATTTCAATTTCAATTTCAATTTTCAATTTCATTTTCAATTCAATTTTCAATTTCAATTTTCAATTTAAATTTTCAATTTCAATTTTCAATTTCAATTTTCAATTTCAATTTTAAATTTCAATTTTCAATTTCAATTTTCAATTTCAATTTCAATTTTCAATTGGTTTGTTTCAAAACCAAACATAGAAGAAATATTTCACAGGAATTGATGCGCAAGTTATATGTTTGGCTCGATATTCTGTTGCCAAATTTTGTACTATTAAAATTTAACTATCAATAAGTTTTTCAAGACCTGGCATGTCATAAATCAATCAATAAACTAGAGAAGTTAGGGACTAGTCAATACTAGAAAATTCAGAGACAATAGCGAGATAACGTTTTGAAGTGCATGGAAGTTCAGTATTTGGGGAAGATATCTCCAAGATTATTTGGCTCGATATTCGCTTACCAAATTTTGAAATGTTACAAAAACTATCAACTAACCGAGGAGCTGAGATCTACTATGTAGTCATAATCATTACTAGAAAATTCAGAGATAGGCTAATAACAAGATTAACGTTTCGAAGTGCATGGAAGTTCAGTATTTGGGGAAGATATCTCCAAGATTATTATGGCTCGATATTATCTTCCCAAATTTTGAACTATTACAACAAAACTATCAACCGAAGAAGCTGAGACCTATTATGTAGTCATAATCATTACTAGAAAATTCAGAGATAGGCTAATAACGAGATTAACGTTTCGAAGTGCAGGAAGTTCAGTATTTGGGGAAGATATCTCCAAGAGTATTATGGCTCGATATTATCTTCCCAAATTTTGAACTATTGAAACAAAACGATCAACCGGAGAAGATGAAAACTAGTATGTATTCATGATAATCAATACTAGAAAATTCAGAGATAGGCTAATAACGAGATTAACGTTTCGAAGTGCATGGAAGTTCAGTATTTGGGGAAGATATCTCCAAGATTATTTTGTTCCTAATCATTTTAGTGTAAGTCCCACATTTCTTCCAATCATTCAAGTCTTAAACTCTAAGATCTAAGGATAATTAATAAACAAG
>NW_024089144.1:0-6514 GCF_014356525.2 Nilaparvata lugens | reverse complement strand
AATTTGAATATCCCGGTTATGGAGAGGGAGATTTAACAGCGCAACCTAGCGGTAGTTCGGGAAAGTATCACGTGACTCATGATCAACCACTTCAAAAACATACATTTATTGACCTTCATTAATTAATCAATTAATATAAATAGGAATAAGCACTTGAAATTGAAATTCAAATGCAAACTGAACCTGTTTCCATCATTAGTTACAAAAAAACCGTTAATGTTTGTATTTTATTAAATAGCAAAGTTTCACATTCTTGGAGCGTGCCAAGTTCGCGCGGATCCTGAAAATGAGACCCATTTTATATATATAGAGGAACGCGTCCAAGGATACACGTGGAGTCCGATGTCACAGAGCATTAATTACAATTGACAATAGCTAATGGCTTGAAAAGTATGTTGATGTGACGGATTTGACTTCATTTTGCTGTTTTTTAGAAATATTATATAAATTAAACTGAGTTGATTATTTTATTTTTATTTCTCACATGAATTATTGGGAGGCTAAAAATAAAAAAACTTTGGTAATAGCAATATAACTATTTTATTGCAGTTTTTCCAAGTGTTTTTATTATTTAAAAAAAGCTGAGAAATCGCAGAAAAACATTGGAAATACAGATTTTGAGCTCATATTTGAAAGTTCATATTTCATACATCTTTTTAAAGCGCTGCTAGAGAACCAAAATAAACATACATACAAAATTGGAACATATTTGGAATAGTAGATTTTTAGTTCTGTTTATTATGAATGAGTGAGTGAGTAATAGCAATACCTACTATCAAGTAATAGTAGGTATTGGTAATAGTCCAGTCAATATAGACAAAAAAAGGGGTGTCCTTGCAATTTATATTGTAGTTATGATTTTTCAATATATCATTTGGGTACATAATAGAAGTCCAGAACCAATTTCTTCATGCAAAATTTCCTTGTGCTGGATAATGGGTGGCTCAAAAACCTCGTTTATTCGGCTCATTAGCTAATGACTGGAAAAGTATGTTCATGTGACTATAATTATTTAATAAGGAACTATTTGTTCTGAGTTGCTTGAAATAATGAAATTGAAATTGGGTTGGCACCAGATAACACAAATTCTATTCAGCAAGATTTCTTCGTTATTTCCGTATCAAAGGCTAAACTTGGAAAGTTGGAGGAATTCGATTCGTAACTCTCGATCCGGGGATGGGATCCCCTTCATGATATATACGGTTGAGGATGGTTGGAAACACGTGGAGTCCGATGACACAGAGCATTCAACCACAGACACCACTGCCAATACAACCAAAAGTCTGCCTATGTTCATGTGTCGGCTTTGACTTCACTTTTTACCATGGATGGAAGCTACTTATCATTAATTTATTGTACAATTGATAAAATAAATCACATTAATATTTTTTGCCAGTTCTTATTATTTTTGTAAATTAGACTTTTTGTAAGTTTTTCCAAAATTATTCGGTCATCTTCAAGAAGTTATCATTCTTGGTACGTTTCCTCATGCAAATTTATATTCATTACTCATCAACATACCTTTACTGCAAATTCAGCATGATGAAGCTTGCAACTCTATCTGAAAAAAGAATGATAAACATGAGAATAAAAATATTATAATGGATAAGCATAGAATAATTAAAATTAATAGCATTAAAATTTAATTCCAGGTTTTAGTATTTTTGCAAATTAGTAACAACATTTGTTCATTATTATTATTATTGATAATAATGATTATCAATAATTATGATAATAATAATCAATTGACTTTAGCTACTCAAATGTTTTTATTTCTAACTTTAGCTATTGATATTGAACTATTGACTGCTAGGCTTTTCCGAAAGCATTCAAATCTGTGCAGCTTAATTTGGAATAGTTAGTAGGTAGATATAGCAAAAGTGCATATCAACCATCAAAAATCAGGTAGAGCACACTCAGGTACACCTGACAACAATGCTCCTTCAATTGTGAAAAACAGCTAATTTTCAGCTTCAACCATCATCACCAACTACATTATCCTCACATTGACGTAAGTTCTTGAGATAATTTTCTATGAGAATCACCCGTTGGATGCACTACATTTCAGTATTTCCTAGTGGAGAGGCACGCTTGAGGACACCTCAAGGATCAAAATTTCAAACACCTATAGCTTTTGACACAATGCTCAGATTTCATCGTACTACACTCCATTCTTCTCGGTTTGTCAAGGCGGTCAAAATCATGCATCATAAGTCGAATTCGGTCGAAAAATGGAAAATTTATTGTTGAGTGTACTTAAGCCCATATTCCAATACACAAAAAAGGGCCAATTTAATATGCCCCATCCATCTTATTCTGCAAGCTCTAGTAAACCACACAATGTTATAATTTATTGTTGAAGAAATCCTCTATTTCAGAAAAAATATTTCCTCTATAAGATTTATTATCAATTTGAATATCCCGGTTATGAAAGGGGGGTTACAGCAGCACAACCTAGCGGTTGTTTGGAAAAGTATCATGTAGCTCAATATCAACCACTTTAAAAACATACATTTATTGATCTTTATTAATTAATAAATAAAGATGAATTAGAATCAATACTTGAAAATGAAATTCAAATATAAACTGCACCTGTTTCCATCATTGGTTACAAACGAAACGTTCCTATTTTTCCTTTATTATACAGCAAAGTTTCACATTTTTGGAGCCTGTCAAGTTCGCGCGTATCCAGGAAATGAGACCCGTTCCATATATATAGAGGATCGCGTCAAAGGATACACGTGGAGTCCGAAGTCACAGAGCATTAATGACAACTGACAAAAGCTAATGGCTGGAAAAGTATGTTCATGTGACGGATTTGACTTCATTTTGCCGCTTTTAACAAGATATTATAAATTAGTATTGAAATAAAAAAAAACTAAATTTTGATATCTACCTTTTTTCTAAGATTGCCAAGAATATTGATTATTGTAAGATCTTCAATGCAGAGAGTCTAATATATTTCCAATTGTTATTTTTTCAACAAGATATAGTTCAATACTAGGTTATCTCAAACGCTTGTCATCTTTACAACACTTTTCATACTCACCAATGTTGATTGATGATGCATTTCAAATACTACAAAAATACCATGACCTGAATCTTTCACAATAATAAACCAATCATGCTAAGATAATTATAAAAAACTATATTGATTTCCTAGTAAATAATATTCATAACTCAAGTGACTATTGCATCAAATGTTTTGAATAGCACAGTGCAGTCCAATAAAGTAAATACTCCCATATGATCAATTTTTTCGTATATCTTCAGGAAATTGTAAACAGTGACATGATTCTTAAATAATTCCCACTTTTCAATATGCTACAATAATTGAGGAGAAAGAATTATATTATCATGTTATGTACATTCATTTCGCATTTTCTACTTATAATAATAAATATCCACAAGATTTATTATCAATTCAAATATCCTGGTTATGGAGAGGGAGATTTAACAGCCCAACCTAGCGGTAGTTCGGGAAAGTATCACGTGACTCTAGATCAACCACTTCAAAAACATACATTTATTGACCTTCATTGATTAATCAATCAATATAATTAGGAATAAGCACTTGAAATTGAAATTCAAATGCAAACTGAACCTGTTTCCATCATTAGTTACAAGAAAAACGTTCATATTTGTATTTTATTATACAGCAAAGTTTCACATTCTTGGAGCCTGCCAAGTTCGCGCGGATCCTGGAAATGAGACCCGTTTCATATATATAGAGGAACGCGTCCAAGGATACACGTGGAGTCCGATGTCACAGAGCATTAACAACAAATGACAATAGCTAGTGGCTTGAATACTATGTTCATGTGACGGATTTGACTTCACTTTTGGTTATTTTTCCCATACTTACTATGAATTCCTATCAAGTTTTAACCATTTTTTATATTTCTCGGCTACTGTAACATTTAAAAATTATTACTGTCAATTACTTTCTGTTAGTTTATAATGTCAGTGATCCAGAGCTGAAATTACAGCTTCAATTTTACATTTTAGCAACTTTTGACTGAACTAATAACTCACTTACAGTTTAAGAAAATAGAAAGCCCTCAATTTATCTCGCTTCAATTTGCTTTCTACTAATTTGGTAGATTAAAGGAATCGTTCCTTATGAAAATACTATAGATTCAAATCTATTTCAATTTAGTTAATTCTGTGATATTAAAGGTTTTGTTAAACATACAGCTCTCGTCTCCCTGTTTTCATGCTGTTATTAATGCATAATCGAACTACTTTGCGGTTGCAATACATCACTACAGAACAGATGAAAATGTTCCAGTCAGGATTCACAAAAAATCTCGAAATTGCAGCTACCTTATAGTGAATAACCTTTTCAGTCATGGACAAATAATCTATAGATCTAGATAACTGACAATGAGTTTGTACAGTTGAATGATGAAATCCATTAGTCTTTGTGTAGTAGTGAAGGAATTATATTGTACATAAATAATAAGTTGAATGCCAAAGAAGTATCAGGTTACACCCATAATATCAAAACTGAATCAAATATTACAAGTACCAAAGCGCTGGATTCAACTAGGTGTTCATTTATTCAAAATTTAGATCATCAGATTCATTTTAGAAAGTTTCTTCTTGTCACTCCTATATTTTTCATCTGTTATCAGGGAATATCCATTGTCCTTTTATTGCCAAGTTTAGTGTATCAACCGCCATTGCTACTGTCATGTTTGAATTAACAGTTGAATGGGAGTGGCTTCAAGGCTTCTCTAGACCAATGGCAGACGTTCACCTTGAAAGGTCGTTCACCAATCAGACTTCACTTTTTGCTTATCCTGATTACCAATAGCTTGAATAAGGCTTCTTAGTTTTGCAATAGTCACAATTTTTTTCACATTTCTCACAACAGAATTTATTAAAAGCAGTTTGGTGAAGGAATTAAATTTCAATTTTCAACCTCCTCATGTCTTAAAGGTGTAGACCCTTTCACAGTCTCAACTTAACAAGAGAAGGTTCTAAATAAAAATATAACCCCATGTTAAACGCATCGAATGTTATGATCACGGCAAGGTCAACACTAAGAATGGATTCCAAGTTTAATAAAGTTGATAAGGATCACAAATTATTCCTTAGCAATCTTCAAGAATATCGTATTAATCTTTTTACTTAGAGATTACGCAGCTCAGATAGAATTCATTCACCACAAAACTACTACTTCTAACCTCGTAAACAACCGTGACGAAGTTACATAACAAAATTTATCAAAATAATGTATTACTCAAATTCAGTCGTATGATTTTAGTCTCCCAGCTATCAGGCCAAATTGCCTATTATAATCATATTGCAAACATGAATGCTACCATTTCTCCATGTAAACGTAGAACAGCTTTAAATATATAAGTGCATATGACCAAGACTTATACCGGTAGTATAAAGGTGGAGTCCTATTATGACTCTTAGATCGCCACAAGTTATTTCTTTGAATAATTCCTGTATATTAAGTTGATAATGATTTCCAAAGTATTAATTTTCAAGGGAAATAAAACTTCGAGACTTGATATTTTTCAAATCAAATCATTTATTTGCTATACAATAAATACATATTCAAAACAAATAACTAAGCAGTGTCTGATTACATAACCTTAACTTTTGGACATCAACATTTTTTCAAAATTTTTGGAGAGAAATAGTACAGGCTCAGCCTAGTTTTTCCTCCAATGTCATAATATTGTATTATGATTATAGTGTTTTATACAATAAATGAATAAAAATAAATAAAACAAAATAAGATACATAATTTTATAATTAAAAGTATAAAATAAAATAAAAAGTAAGCATAAATAATACCAAAAACTTTTTTTTGTGTTATTGAATTCTTGAAAATGGTATGTATTTGAATATGGCGGGACTCCAGGTTGCGATTCAACAGAGCACTCTAGCGGTGGTTTGGAAAAGTATCACGTGACTCGATTTCATTGATGAAATATCATCCATTCAAATTGCATGCATTTATAGCCATTTATTAATTAATCAATTGAAATATGTAAGAATTAGTACTTGAAAATGAAATTCAAATGCATTCTGGACATGATCCCATCTCTACCTTCAACCCAAACATATTCATTTTAATTTTATTAGATGACAAAGTTCCACTTTTCTGGAATCTCCCCAGCTCTCGCGGATCCTGAAAATGAGACCCATTTCATATATATAGAGGGAAGCATCCAAGGATACACGTGGAGTCCGATGTCACAGAGCATTAATTACAATTGACAATAGCTAATGGCTTGAAAAGTATGTTGATGTGACGGATTTGACTTCATTTTGCTGTTTTTTTAGAAATATTGTATAAATTAAACTGAGTTAAATATTTTATTTCTCACATAAATTATTGGGAGGCTAAAAAATAAAAAAACCATGGTAATAGCAATATAACTATTTTATTGCAGTTTTTTCAAGTGTTTTTATTATTTAAAAAAAACTGAGAAATCGCAGAAGAACAGTCGAAATACAGATTTTGAGCTCATATATGAAAGTTCATATT
>NW_024089143.1:0-6123 GCF_014356525.2 Nilaparvata lugens | reverse complement strand
CCCCCTCTCAATACTCCTAGCTGAATTATTTTTGATAACAGTCATTCCTGCTAAAAATAAATGTTATTCATCTACCTTATTCAGTTCACATTAATCACTTTATGCGATTCCACTTTTATATATTTTGGCATTATAGGTCATTTTGTGTATTCTAACTTCTAGTCAATAGTCCAATGATAATTCGAGTATTTCAACTTTTTAAGTACACCGATTACACGACATCTGTTCTCCTGATCACCGATTAACCGGACATCTGCTGGGTTATTGACACTATGAAATACATGACATGTATTTTTCAATACAGGTGATTCAATACATGAAAGATTTCAGTCACTTGACTTCATTAGATTCTCTCTCTCTTGGGTTAACAGCCGTAGGGCTGGTTGGCAGCAGCTCTCCATGCTTTTCTGTCGTCCGCTTTCCGCTTCAGCTCGTAGTATGATCCACATCTCATATCCCGTAGCAATTGTTTCATATACTCCAGCCTAGGTCTTCCTCTCATATTCCTTCCCTCAACCATTCCCTCCATTATCCTTGTCAGTAGAGTGTCATGTCTGATGATGTGGCCAATCAGCTGTGCTCTTCTTTGCTTGATCCACTTCAAGAAGTTCCGGTTCTCTCCCACTCTTTCAAAAACTTGCTCATTTGTAATCATATCTCTCCAACTGATCTTCATCATTCTTCTGTAGCACCATGCCTCGAATGCAGCCAATCTTCTTTCCTCTCTCACCCCCATTGTCCACGCCTCACTTCCATATGTTGCAGTACTCCATACATACGTTTTCAACATTTTTTTCTTACGTCGAGACTTATGTTTTTTGAGGTGAATAGATTTTTCTTCTTATTGAAGGCAATCTTAGCCTGGGCAATTCTGCTGGCAATGTCCTTGCAGCTTCTTCCATCACTTGTGATTTTGCTACCCAGGTAATTGAACTCCTTCACTTCATTTACTACCTCATTCCTTAGCTTACTACTGCTGAGCTGTTCTCCCCTGTCCTGCAACATATTAGCACTTTGGTCTTTCGGATGTTTATTTTCAATCTAAACTCTTCCTCCATTATTCTGTCCATTTCATTCAGTGTTTTCTGTAGTTCCTCTTCACTTTCTGCCATTACTGCTATATCATCCGCAAAACGAAGCATATCTACCGTTTCCCCATGAATTTTCACTCCTGTAAAAACTTTTTCTCTCACTCAGTCGATTGCCTTTTGAATATACACATTGAACAAGTATGGGGATAGCGCGCATCCTTGTCGTACCCCTTTTTGAATGTGTGCAGATTCCTCTTCATTTCCACTCCTAATAACTACAATTTCTTGTTTATAGATGTTGTAGATCAGTCTTCGGTCTCTGTAGTCTATCCCAATTTGGCGAAGAATGTTGAATAGGATGTTCCAACTTACATTGTCAAATGCTTTTTCAATGTCAATAAAGGCTATGCATGTGCGTTTCCCTATCTTCATCTGCTTCTCTATCACCTGTCTCAGCGCCAGAATTGCTTCTCTTGTCCCTACACCCTTTCTAAAGCCAAACTGATCTTCAGACAATTGTTCATCAATTCGTTTTTCTATTCTCCTGAGGATAATTCTGGTACTTTTTTCGATGCATGACTCACTAGCTCAGCGTACGGTACTCTTCACATGATCTTGCATTTGATTTCTTTGGTATAGGTACTATAATACACTTTCAAAATCGTCAGGTAATTCTCCAGTCATATATATACTATTACAAGATTATACAGTGCTCTCTTTAACATTCCACCAGACTTTTTCAAGAGCTCTCCTTGTATATCATCTATTCCTGGTGCCTTCCTTTCTTTTAGGTCTCGCAGTGCTTTTTCAAACTCTTCCATCAACATTGGTGCCCCCAATTCCTGTAGTTCTATCTCGTCTTCTCTTTCCAAGTGCAGATTCTCATTGTCCTCTCCACAGTACAGCTGCTCCAGATATGTGCTGCTCCTAGAATGTGAATGAATTATAATAAATGTAGGCCTATTCAAATCATGATACCGGGGCACCGAGCTTTGCTCGTTATTTTTATTTATTGATAAACAGAACACAATTCTCTAAAATGATCTTGTTTATATTTTACAGCTGGCTATACGTTGTGAAGCTTTTCCTGGGGGAGTCACTCTCACCTCCAAGGATAGGTCGATACACGTAGGATGAATCTTGCACTGAATCACCAGTGTCGAGGTTATAAATTTTGTAACTGCGTGCGTGGACGCTAAGTGTACACCAGACTGATTGGTTCACAAAAAGATTCAATACAATTGTCGGAATCGCAGGAGGCCTAAGCACTCGCTCACCCTTGATTCTTCTTATGACAGATTGTATGGGGATGAAATTTTTATAAGTAGTGTAGCGGTCGCTAAGCACTGAATATTGAAGTCTTAAAACTATTACCTGTGATGAAACACCATACAAAATCATACAGGTCGAGCAAAAATCCCGATGTAGATAATTTATGGGACTGCGTCTCTAATAAGTTCCGAAGATTAAGATAGGGTACAAGGACCAGATATCGTTCGGAATATATTTCGAGAACAGAGTCTTGTCGGGTTTTAAGCTCTATTGTAGGAAATTATATGATCTCTGGCTGCATCTGCTGTACAGTTGATGTATTCGCTCCCAAGTCGAGGTTGGTAACAGATAAAAGCTGATATATGAGCAGGTAAGGACAGAGAATAAATACCTCGATCTGACCCCACTCACTACATCCACTTAGACCTGTTCCAATATCCAGCTTACTTCAATTATTCCAATGATCGTATTCGATCGGTTCTTGCTAATATAGAACGTATCAGACACAATAATTGACAGGCTTAAGAAATAATCGAACTCAGAAGACGAATTAACAAAATTGAAATATATTATAATAACATATATGATTTCACAGTGCAGATTCAGAATTTGATTTACAGATTGATAATAATTTAGCATTAACAAAAGAGTTAAAAATTTTCTTGTGCTTGCATGACACCATGCATGATTCGACAGAATTTTTACAATTGATAAAGTTTAACAGTTTGTGAAAAGATGGTGAAAATAAATTATAAAATATGTTAAAATGCTCGGGGTCGTGGTTCTGGCAGCGGAGGATAGTCAATCAACTACAAGTTCTTATAAATTCTATATTGAATAAATTCTAGGCTCTTAATGACTAATAAGCGCTTGTCGGCGTGGCCAATAATTTAACGAAGAAAAAATTTATATTTTCTGCACTGTAATATTTTCGAAGCGTAGATTGGGGCCCCTTTTAATTTTACAACTCACGTGAAATTCCTTGGCGGTCGTGGTTTTCTTCTTTAGATCAAATTCGTTTTATCGGCGGCAGTTCAGGCTTCGGTCTCAGCACGTGGGGAATTTTAATTTAATATCTCCTTCACCAAATTAATTAAGGGATAATTTAACTTTAAACTTTTGATTTATCGATTGATGAAAATAGATTTACGAATAACAAATAGAATAACCTAAAATATTGGCTCACAATTAAAACATATAAAATCGAACGAAAATTTTATGAATGGGTCTTGGTAACTTTAACGAGGCCTGAACGGTGAGGATTTCAAAAGGGAAGTGAAGTCTTTTTTCTCAGCTTCTTGGCTAGAACTTTCTTTCTGAGAATCTCGGTGTAATTAATTTGCATGAAAATTTGCCATTGGTAGAACGATTGTGACGTAGACATGACGTCAGTGGCAAGCAATAGAATATAATTCCTTTAATTACAATAATAACTCAATTTGTATAATTCTTAAAACTGCTTAATCTCCTAGACATAGTTCCTCTTATACAATGTACATGTGCTAGCGTATATGATAAGGCTGGTTTGTTGTCTGATAGCAGATTAACATATGTTGTTTTCAAACGATCACCTTTTTGGTGCTATTTCTATGCACTATGATTGGCTTAGGTTGCCAAGAGATCAATCACCATGTGGTTCAGTTGAAACAATATTAATAATTTAATATTCTTATACATTTTTATTATGTTGAGACTGTTATAATTAATTTCTGATGTTTTTATCAATAATAATGTTCATGCTATGACCTAGTTAGTTACTATACTGACATTATAATATAATTTCTTAATAATAAATAAGTTCAACAATAAACATACATTTTATTTTTTATTCGAAATTCTTGTCCTTTATTGATAGTTTTTACTTTTTTAGAAATAATATTATAGCTTGCATGAATCTGGCATGGCATTTTACAATATGTTGAATCAGTCAGCTGTGTTTGAGCTGCTTCAAAACATCTGATCAATAGTAAACAAAGTGTAACCTCAAAATTCAATGAGTAGTTCATAAATGGTTCGTGCTCAATTTGCAGAATAATTATAATTTTATTAAATAATTCTCTAGAAAATATGCAGTACAGAACGGTACTCTTAAGGAAGCTTTATCGCTCGGTCGCTAACTGTTCCTTTAGCAAATTCTTTCATTTTAAAAGGGTAATCACAATTTTTCTCTCTTCTCATGAGGTTTATTTAAAAAATTCATCACAACGTCAGTTTATGAATTTCGGGGATGATTTTCCACAGAATCACTTGCTCACTTTCCACCATCCACAGACGACCAAAGTCTCAGCTGTTTCAGCCAAGGATGAATTATCCTTTTAATGTCATTCAGCGAGTTTTCCCAAGAAAACCTTGTGCAATTGAATTTTCAAATCACAATCCTACTATGTTCCAAATTTCGTGAAAATTTTAGAGCCGTTTTCATAAATAAGCCGTTGAACATAAATACCAGATATACAAAAAACCATCTAAAAAATATAACAGATATACAGAAATTGCTCGATTAATATAATAGGATTACAAACAACACGTGATTCTAAGGACTGTTGGCCAGAATGCGGAGTTTTAATTACGTCTTCTTTAGAGCTAGGGTAGAATCGGAAAAAATCGATTATCTGAATTATCAGTCATACGGACACCGTCATGAATCCGTATAATCGCTGCTCTACTGATTTGTATTCTATGCTTGTGAGTTGTATTTTCACATTAGCTTAGAAATTACGACTACTTAGAAATACAAGCTTCTGTATGCCAATGAATTTAATGCAGAGAAAAAAAATGAATTTGAATGATTATGAATATTCACTGAATTCACTGGAAAATAAATTTGAATTTGAACGACTATGAATATTTCACAGAATTCACTGAAACAAAGCTGGATTTGATTTGATTTGATCTTAGAAAATGATCGTATGTAGCTGCTGCAATAATCTACTCCGTGGCAGCCCCAACGAAAGAAATTCTGTAGTTGTGATGGTGGCTGCCATTACATGTCATTACATGCAATGCTTTTGCAATTTGAAAGTAACAACTTAATAGTTACGGCATTTAGAGCGTTATTAGCTGTGACAAATAGTAGACATTAAACCGCTATCATCACCTGCACCAAACTTAGATTCACTGGCGACTGTCCCAGTCAGCATTCGTTGAATGAGGAGGAGCCTTGATGTTATTCTAAAGGAATGCGGACAGTTTGAAGTGAATATCAACTCACTGTAGCACATACACTCAGTAATTGCAAGCCTAATGTAGCAATTTTAGACACATCAACACCATAGGCATCTTCTTACTCTATGAAATTGAGATGCGAATAGAAATATATGATCATTTAGGCTATGTATTCTTCTTCTCACTCTTTTTTCTTATCCTCTTCGTCTTCTTATGTTCTTCGTTTTCTTCTTGTTCTTGTTCTTGTTCTTGTTCATGTTCTAGTTAATGTTCTTGTTCTTCTTGTTCTTCTTGTTCTTGTTCTTGTCTTCTTCTTCTTCTTCTTCTTCTCTTCTTCTTCTTCTTCTTCTTCTTCTTCTTCTCTTCTTCTTCTTCTTCTTCTTCTTCTTCTTCTTCTTCTTCTTCTTCTTCTCTTCTTCTTCTTCTTCTTCTTCTTCTTCTTCTTCTTCATTTCGGAACAGCATTGCAATCAATCATACTCCGGTTTCAATAGAATGTAACTTATATATACATAATTATTATAATATTATAATAAAATCTCGATTGATGTTCAATGATAACTCATTATTAGTTCGAAAAAAGGTTTTCAATCAAAAGATACACGATAAGACAACCTTTGATGAAGTCTATTTTAGTTGAACAATACCTCCACTTC
>NW_024089142.1:0-6028 GCF_014356525.2 Nilaparvata lugens | reverse complement strand
TGACAAATAGTAGACATTAAACCGCTATCATCACCTGCACCAAACTTAGATTCACTGGCGACTGTCCCAGTCAGCATTCGTTGAATGAGGAGGAGCCTTGATGTTATTCTAAAGGAATGCGGACAGTTTGAAGTGAATATCAACTCACTGTAGCACATACACTCAGTAATTGCAAGCCTAATGTAGCAATTTTAGACACATCAACACCATAGGCATCTTCTTACTCTATGAAATTGAGATGCGAATAGAAATATATGATCATTTAGGCTATGTATTCTTCTTCTCACTCTTTTTTCTTATCCTCTTCGTCTTCTTATGTTCTTCGTTTTCTTCTTGTTCTTGTTCTTGTTCTTGTTCATGTTCTAGTTAATGTTCTTGTTCTTCTTGTTCTTCTTGTTCTTGTTCTTGTCTTCTTCTTCTTCTTCTTCTTCTCTTCTTCTTCTTCTTCTTCTTCTTCTTCTTCTCTTCTTCTTCTTCTTCTTCTTCTTCTTCTTCTTCTTCTTCTTCTTCTTCTCTTCTTCTTCTTCTTCTTCTTCTTCTTCTTCTTCTTCATTTCGGAACAGCATTGCAATCAATCATACTCCGGTTTCAATAGAATGTAACTTATATATACATAATTATTATAATATTATAATAAAATCTCGATTGATGTTCAATGATAACTCATTATTAGTTCGAAAAAAGGTTTTCAATCAAAAGATACACGATAAGACAACCTTTGATGAAGTCTATTTTAGTTGAACAATACCTCCACTTCCATACGTACATTTCTCGCGCAGTTAAAAACCATAGCCTCCATCAGAGTGAATTATGTCCTGTCCTGACGTGTCGGTGAGATATCGGTGTGTAAACAACAAATGACTGTTTGAAATTATTTTGTATCGACAATAATTACCAATAGGCTTATTAATTATAATTATTATCAATAGAATGCTAATAATTTGTTGTAAACAACTATGCTACTATCATTAGAAGCTTACAGAGTTGGAAGCAGAGAAAAGTCGGGAGAAAATAATGAGCTACTTTAAGGTAACAATGTTGCATGCATCATCGTCCACACAACACCTGATTTTCACCAAATTGAATTGGTATATTAATTGCATGCGTCGTCGCATGCAATATTAATAGTCTACTCGACAGCTGATTTATAATGAATAACTCTATAGTTGATTTTTACAGTAATGTTGGCGTTCGAAAGAGACTCCTTTTCTTTTTGTATTATCCTTAAAATGCAAAATTTCAAAAAATATTGTATATACGTCGACGCGCAATTTAAAGAGGAACATACCTGTTGAATTTCATGGAAATCTATTGTCGCGTTTCGCCGTAAATGCGGAAAATAAACACATATATAAACATATAAGCATACAAACATGGCAAAAAATGCAAAACCGTCGATTTGAATCTTAGACCTCACTTTGCTCGGTCAATTATTTATATTGTATGAATGAATTGATGTAGTACTACTTAATTTGATTGTTACCCCTTGTTTCCAACATTGCACATACTTTCACTAGCATCTACAACACAGGGTCTAAGTGCAATATCTATAGAACTTCTTGATTAAAGATGAAGGAAATTGCAGGCCTATGCTAAATCACTTGAGGTTCATCGTTGGTTTGCTGCAACCCCATAATTGATGCATGATGACAGACTCTCATCTTGGGATAACTTTGAGTACTCCATCAACCATCGTAACAATAACACCAATCAGTTTCTCTTCTCTCTTTGTCTCACTCTGTCTCTTTTCCTATCTCCATCGCTCTTCCTCTACACCCTCACTCACTCTCCTAAGCTCCATCTCACTTTCTCTCTCTCAGAACCTGAATCACTCTCTCTTTCTCTATCACGTTCTTTCTATCCCTCTTTCATCCACTCTCTCTCAATCCCTTTCACACTCACTCTGACTTTCTCCTCTATTCCCTCACTCTATCTCTTACTTCCTGTCACTTTCTCTCACTCTCTCACACGTTCTCTCAATCTCCAAAACTGAAACACACACTCTCTCTCTTCCTACTCCATTCACATTCTCTCTCTCTCCACTATTCTTTCTCTCTCTTCCTCTCACTCTCACTTCCTCCCACTCCCACTCTCTCTTACTCTCTCTCACTTTTCCTTTATCTCCCACTGTTACCCACTCTTTCTCTTTCTCCCTCTGTCCTCTATTCTCTCTCCCTAACAATTGTAAAATAAAATCTTTCCCTCTCACACTCCTATCACTCTCTCTTTTTCTGTTTCTCCTATATTATCTCTTCTCGCTCTCTTTCTTTTATTGTATCTTCCTTCCTTTCTCTAATTTATTCTCTCCCTCTCTCACTAGCTGACTCTTTCCCTCCCTCACACTCACTCCCTCTTACCCCCTCATACACTCCTTCTCTAGTGGTCTAGTGGATAGAGTGCTTCTGTAGCAGCAAAGAGATCCCGGGTTCAAACCCTCTCAACACCAAAAGTTTTTTAACCAGATCACTCCCGTGTTATCGGATGGGCACGTTAAATTGTCGGTCCCGGCTGAAGTACGGCAGTCGTAAGGCCCATTGACGGCTTAAATTATATATTCAGTCGGTGGGACCTTCCCGCAAGGGACTTCCCACCAACAAAAGCCATACGAATTTACTTTTTTACTCCTCTCTCTCTTTCTCTTAATTTATCTCTATCTCTCTCGATCGTTCTTTGTCCCTCTTTTTCTCACACTCTCTTCCTTCCTCTGTTTTACCCTCTTCCAATCTTGAACAATGATGGCGATAAGCTTCAACCTTCTCTATCTATCTCCATCGTACTTTGTCCCTTTCTTCTCAAACTCTCTTCCTTCCTCTGTTCTATACTCTTCCTATCTCTCTCACTCTCTGTCTCTTCTTCTCTCCTAAACCCTGTCATTCTCTCTCTTTTTTCCTCTCATTCTCTCCCTCTCTCTCTCTCTCTCTCTCTCTCTCTCTCTATCTCTCTCTCTCTCTCAGAATTGAACTTAGTAATCGTTGTTGCTCGCTCCCCATTCAGTTAGATGAGCGAATTCCTTTGAGGTTTGTTTCGGGTTGGCGTTTGGCGTTGGTTGCTACTTCATACTCCTGCTTTCGGTAACATTGCAAGACAGGCAGGCAATCTCTTACTTCCCCATTTGTCAATGTAATCACTGTTATATTTCTATCAAGTCATAACTGCTCAACTGATGACAGTTATTATTTATTGGATGCCGAATGTTGGGGTTTGACTGTGCAGTGCAGTAATGTCTGTTGACAATGGATTTATTGGTTACTTGAAATGAGAACACAAACTGAAATTCGTGTTTCATTATGGAAAAGTACCACAACATCACACATAACACAACTGTATTAATTTGTTACTTCATACTAATATTAAATACAATAACATTGAGTAAATCATCATGAAGTCACTTATTGAATAAGGTTCATTTGTACAAACAGAATCGATCAAGTTCCTTATTGAGTAAATCATACATCTCTACACAGATCATTTATTCATGATAAAGAAAAGGACCAGCAGGACTCGTCCGAAACGATTTCTCTTCCGGATATTGATTGAAATAAATATATCTTTTCCTCCACCTACTATCTAAAGTACTTACTTTACTCCCTGAAACATGATACTAAAGTGTCACTTTTTCGCTCTAGGTAGTAAAAAACAGAAGAACTCCCTAGGGAGAAAAGTGACTCCATTTAAATACATGGGACATGGGAATCTCTCTATTTTAAAAACTTACATTGTAATAGGTTAGAAAGTCTAAGCTCAGATGAGAAAGCATAAACAGGTGTCTGTCATTGAGTCAACTGAATTCAATACCACAACCAGAAATTTGATCAACTCATGAATATATGTTTGTATGATATTATATTCTTAATATTAGTAGATGATAAAATGTATAAATTTTTTAAAAATTTCTATTCTATTTAAAATACCAGCCAACAATATTTTGATCTGCAATTCAAATCTGAGCCGCGTGATGGAGTCAGCCATTTTTGGTAGACACCAGCTGATATAATTGTTACAACTTTGGCCGATAGATAGCGCAATCGGCAGTGCCAATCAGACGACCAGTTTTAGGTTTTAGATTTTAGGTATGTTTTTAGAAACATTGTCACCAATACGTAAGTCATTAAAATGATTTTATTTGCAGTTTCTATAGAACATGTAGATGGAGGAAAAATGTTGTGTACATCACGAGTGTGAAAAATACTTTTTCTCCCTCAGAAAATTGTTGTCCTCGGCTTCGCCTCGGGCTTCAAACTTTTCCCACAGGAGAAAAGTCGTACTTTTCACTCTAGATATACAAATAACTATAACAGGAGATCTTGATTTTAATATGAAATCTACAAATTTGAATGATGTTATCGATTATTCATTCATTCACATTGTATTTTTTACATGCCTGAATATAAAAATGAATTTAGTGAATGAAATCTAAATTATTGGAACTCCAGTATTTCAAGTACTGAATTTTCATTTGTATCAGTATGTTAGAGCACACAATATAGTAAGCATATTCTTCTCGGTTGCATAGAATAGTATGGAATAGATACAATCTATTATGGTGTTTTCATTTTTTTAGTACGGTATGGTACACAGTAGGCATATTCCTCTCTGTTGTAAAGGACTAAGTTATAGCATCAGGAGTAAACTGTTTATCATTCTGTATTATCATCTTCACGTATCATTCATCATCTAATATTACCCAATACTGTAGTTATATAATCCATATGAGGCATTGAGTCATTGTTAGTCTGTACTAGCATTCTCATATAGCATGAAATTTCTACTACATGAAATGGGTCAATTTCCTTCAATACTACCAACACAAATAACTCCTCTATGAGCTTGGACCCATCTTTCAAAATCATCCTTCGAAAGTACGAATACTTTAAGACAAATTACTGTTAGACAAATGTCTTACATTACTGTAAGACAAATTACACATTTTACAAAATTACATATAAAATAAAATTACATTTACATATTTACATTTATTTTATTTACATTTTATAAAATTACATAATTACAAATTACATAATTCATACTTTAAGACAAATTACTGTTAGACAAATTACTCCTACATAGGGTGTTCTGGAAAAAAGTGCCCATAAGCCAGGGGGAGATTCCTCACATCAAAAGAAGAAAAAAGTTCCAATTAGAATTTAGCATAGGTCCGAAAATGCTTAGTTACCAAGTTATACAGGGTGGAAGATTTCGACTGAATTTCAGTTCCCCTGCCCTAAGGGTATTTGTTGACTGTTAATAAGATGTTAAATTCAGCGTACTTTGAGTAAAATGAACTGAGAAATTGAATGAAACCGTTTCCAGACCGTTAGCTACAGTAATTTTTAAGATATGTGACGAAATAAGCGAAACTTGGTCCTGAGAAACAAGTTCCTTTAAGGTTTGAAGCAAATTTACTATGTTAAATGTACAATAAACACAAATATATTTCTATAGAACTTGTAGAAAATTCAATTTCGAAGAGAAAGATGTACAATAAGTCTATAAAGTTGCGTACAGATTACGCGCCGCGAACATGAGCAATTCACTTTTAATCAGCTGATGCCAAGCTTTTTATATCTGTATCTTACCGTTTCTGTAAAAATAAAGATATAGTAAGCTGATTAAAAGTGAATTGCTCATGTTCGCGGCGCGTATATCAGTACGCACCTTAATAGACAAATGTAACCTTGAATAAATGATCCCTAATTACATACAATACGCATGAAAAATAGAGAGCTTAACAGATTTTGTCCAACATCTTAATTAGCAGACAACAAATACCCGTAGGGCAAGGGAACTGAAATTCAGACGAAATCTTTCACCCTGTATAACTTGATAACCAAGCACTATCGGACCTATGTTAATTAGAACTTTTTTCCTTCCTTTGATGTGAGGAATCACCCCTGGCTTATGGGCACCTTTTTACTTTCTTGCCCTATTACCATATGTAAGGAAAGTTGCTTTTCGAAAAAAATTTAAAGTACCCCAATTTCCAAATTTCTATACGTTTCAAGGTCCCCTGAGTCCAAAAAAAGTGGTT
>NW_024089141.1:0-5457 GCF_014356525.2 Nilaparvata lugens | reverse complement strand
ATTTCTTGGATTCATGTAATTTTTTCTATAGTAACCAATTTCGCTTTCGTGAATGTATGAATACAGAAATGGCTCTTGAAAGGTTTATGGCAGGTTGTTTCTTGGTCTCAACTTCAGGCCAGCACGCTATGTCGCAGGACTGTTTCTAGATATAAAAAAGGCATTTGACACAGTGAACCATTCGATCTTGTTAAAAAATTGTATAATGCTGGATCAGGGGCGTGGCTCATGACTGGTTCTTGTCCTATTTGAATGACAGACAACAATAGTAGCCATTGGAGGTGTGAAGAGTGAGGTTCAGGTAGTGGACTGTGGTGTACTACAGGGATCAGTCCTTGGGCCAATCTTGTTCCTCATTTTTATTAATGATCTCTATTCGTTCAGGTTCTCTGGTATGCCTGTATCTTTTGCAGATAGATGCATGGATGCATATTGTGATCTGGATGGCCCCAATTTGGTAAGATTAATGCAGGATGATTTGAACAAGCTGTTGCTCTGGTTTAGACACAATAAGATTCAGCTCAATCTTTCAAAAACAAAATACATGCGGTTTACACTATCAACATCAGGACATTGCCTTCTGCACTGAAGTTTCATGGTAGCTGTGCGAGTGAGGACTGTGACTGTGAGGTGTTTGGTCAAGCGGACTCATTGAAATATTTGGGTGTGATTTGATGAAAAGCTCACTTGGTCCATCATATTACTAATATAAAAAGCCATCTGCTGTTAATACTGAGGAAGTTCTACTTTTTGAATAAATTCTCCCTATGAGTGTCCTGAGGCAGCTATATTTTGCACTTGTCGATTCAAAAATCAGCTACGGTATAAATTGTTGGGGCTCCACTTACATTAGTCACTTGAAGCCCTAATAACTATACAAAAATCCATAGTTCGTGCCATCAAGGAGGAGGGTAGATATGAACATTCTTTTCCTATCTTTCAGAGTCTCAGATGCTTGCCTCTCAGATATATCTAGGTTTTCAAAGTATTGTATATGTTTATGTTATGTCTGGAAACTGTGGTCATGCGTTGTTCGGGATGTTCTAGTTATCAAACTAGGAGAGTGACATGATTTACTAAGACTTCCCAAATCGTCTACCACTTGTTTCCAGAAATCGTTTGTATTTCTCGGCCCTAAGTTTTTCAACAATATTCCTCTTGAAATTAAGAGAACACCAAATCGTCTTGTTTTTAAACAAAAGTTCTTGGATGGCTTAGAGGTCTTATGCCTGACTATCTAGAGACCTTATTCAATGTGGTTTCTTAGTTAAAATACTCTGATAATGGTGGCTATGATGGATACATAAATGAGCTGGAATTGGATAGTGAGCATGGTAGTGTGAATGTGTGAGTGATTGGTTGCTAATTTTTCTTTCTTTCTTCTTTTATATTTTTCTACTTCTCTATAAATTCATAAATTATCAGATATATTCCTGCTCGCAGACGTAGAGTTTTGTACTCTCAGCAAGCAGTATTTTTCTATCCAAATTCACAAATTAGTCCTGGTTAGCATGTTCGAATTCTTGTCTGATGTTATTGTTTAAATTAGACTTTTATGTACTTTATAAAATATTAACTTTACAAATATTACTCTAATATGTTAAGCTTTATTTTTTCTCATAATTTGTAAATATTGTGAATTGGATTGAATAAAATTTGAATTTGGATTTGAATTTGAAAAAAAACTGGTTGCGAAGCGAATTAGTTTGATTCGAAACTGGAACTGGAATCAAATATGGCGACTTCAGCTGAGATGAAAGTGGACACTCGCCCGATCTAGCGGATGACTTATTAACTACTTCCATGAGCGGCTGGAAAGAGACAACTTCTGGCCTAGACCGAAAAAAACCCTTTTCTGACGTCGTCTGCAAACAAGTCTTTCAGATCTACGTAGGGAATGGAAAACAGCTGCTTTCTGTGCAGTGTGGCGAAAAATTTTCATACCCTTATTATTTTTTCTCATAATTTGTAAATATTGTGAATTGGATTTAATAAAATTTGAATTTGGATTTGAATTTGAAAAAAAACTGGTTGCGAAGCGAATTAGTTTGATTCGAAACTGGAACTGAAATCATGGCGACTTCAGCTGATGATGAAAGTGGACACTCGCCCGATCTAGCGGATGACTTATTAACTACTTCCATGAGCGGCTGGAAAGAGACAACTTTCTGGCCTAGACCGGAAAAGAAACCCTTTTCTGACGTCGTCGCAAACAAGGTCTTTCAGATCTACGTAGGGACTGGAAAACAGCTGCTTTCTGTGCAGTGTGGCGAAAAACTATTTTCATTACTAGTGTATCACTGTGTACGGTACTAAACGAAATTTGTTGAATTTATCACATCGTATGACGGTTTTATTCCACTATTTTTTAATTATATTGTCATTGGATGAATAAGACATTGATGACACATACAATAAAATTATGGCCTTATCAGTCTACATTTGAATTCAAGTCAGCAACTGATAACTATTCGCGGAGAATATCCACAGATTGGTTATTTTATGCTATTAGTTTAGTATCCTTGTCTGTCTTTCACAAATAAGTTAGCTCCATTCTTTTCCAGTTTTGCAGCATTGCTGTATTGTTAGTAGGTTATGTGAAAATATAATGAACTACAGTACTAGAATATTATTTGATCTCAATCATGAAAATGTATCATTGAACTATGATCAGATAGAAGTTTAGTATCTTAATTAATATAATACGTTTGAGATATAATTAAACATTATCAACAAGAATCAAAAATTAATATTACAGATGGAAATGAATTGGAGGTTTCATTTTTTTTTTTTTAATTAATGAATTATAATTATTCAACGAAAATCCCAATTACATGCTGTAATTCACCCCGCAGACTTCTGCTACTGCAAATATTGACAACAGGGTAAATAGCTTTATGGAAATTTGATCCTATCCATTGCGATACAGAGATTGTCAGTTTTGTGTAAGGGGGTAAGCAGTCCTGTCCGGCAATTAGCAGGTACTGGATTCAACTCCCGGGCTGACAATAGGTTTTTGTATAGTAGCGCTCATCGAATTTCTATCTAGCTGTCTACCCTGATGTCAATATTGGCAGTAGCAGAAGTCTTCGGGGTGATTTACAGCAATTAATTGGGATTTTCGTTTGATAATAATTATTAATAATTAATTATTAATCAAAATTTGCACAAATGCAACTTTCAATTTATTTCCATCTGTAATATCAATTGTTGATTCTTGTTGATAATGTTCAATTATATTTCAAACATAGTATATTAATTAAGAGACTAAAGCTGCGTTATCTCAAACATAGCATATTAATTGATTGATTGATTGATTGATTGATTGATTGAGTACTTTATATGTAGATTACAATATATACTGGCTTATACACTTATACAATAGCTTACATTACAGCAAAATTATAGATGAATTACATATATAGATAGGAAAAACATTGAACTGTAATGATATTGTGATGAATTTTCAAATAGATCTCATGAAAAGAGAGAAAAATTGTGATACCTTTTAAAATGAAGGAATTGCTAAAGGAATAGTTAGCGACCGAGCGATAAAGCTTACTATCAATAACTGTATATTAGATAAGAGTACCGTTCTGTACTGAATATTTTTCTAGGAAAATTATTCAATAAAATTATAATTATTTTGCGAATAAAGCACAAATTATTTATGAATCGCTCACTGATTTTGAGGTTACACTTTGTTTACTATCGATCAGATGTTTTTAAAACAGTTCGAACGCAGCTGACTGATTCAAAGCATTGTCAAATGTCATGCCGGTTTTCATGCAAGGTAAAATATCATTCCTAAAAATTATAAAACTATCAATAAAGGATCAAGAATTTCAAAAAAAAAATACAATGTATGTATTATTGTTGAAATTATTTATATTTAAGAAATTATATTATACGTCAGGTCTTATTGTAACTAAATAGGTCATAGCATGAAATTATATTATTGATAAAATGGCAGAAATTAATTATAATAATCTCAAACCTAATAAAAATTGTACAAGAATATTAATTTATAATAATTTAATTCAACTGAACCACATGGTAATTAAATCTCTATGGCAGGTCTAAGCCAATCACAGTGCATAGAAATAGCACCAAGACGGTGATCGTTTGAAAGCAACACATGTTAATCTATTATCAGACACCAAACTGCCTTATCAGTTACACTAGCACGTGTACATTGTATGAGAGGAACTATGTCTAGAAGATTAAGCAGTTTTAAGAATTACATAAATTAAATTATTATTGTAATTAAAGGAATTGTATTCTACTACTTGCCACTGACGTCATGTTTACGTCACAAGCGTTCTATCAATGGCAAATTTTATGCAAATTATTACATTGAGATTCTGAGAAGCAAGGTCTAGCCTAAAAGCTTAGAGAAAAGAGCAGCACTTCCCTTTTGAAATCCTCACCGTGCAGATCTCTTTTATAGTTACCAAGACCTATTTGTGAAAATTTCTTGTTCGATTTTAAATGTTCTATTTGTGAGCCGATATTTTAGGCCAATTTATTTGTTATTCGTAAATTTCTGTTCTCATCAATCGATAAATTTAAAAGCTTAAAGTAAATTATCCCTTAATTAATTCGGTGAAGGAGATATTTAAATTAAATTCCCCACGTGCTGAAACCGAAGCCTGGATTGCCGCCGATCAAACGATTTTTTGATCTAAAGAAGAAAACCACGACCCCAAGGAAATTCACGTGAGTTATAAGTTTTAAAAGGGGCCCCAATCTACGCTTCGAAAATATTTCAGTGCAGAAAAACAAATTTTTCTTCGTTAAATTATTGCCACGCCGACAAGCGCTTTAGTTATTAAGAGCCTAAAATTTATTCATATTTATTTCTAAGAATTTGTAGTTGATTAACTATCCTCCGCTGCCTGAACCACGACCCCGAGCAATTTAAATATATTTTAATTCATTTTTTTCTCACTTTTTTTTCAAAACTGTAAACTTTATCAATTGTAAAATTCTGTGAATCACGCATGGTATCATACAAGCACAAGAATTTTTTAACTATTCTGTTAATGCTAAATTATTATCAACCTGTAAATCAAATTCTGAACCTGCACTGTATGATTACATATTTTATTGTAATATATTTCAGTTTTGTTAATTCGCTTTCTGAGTTCGATTATTTCTTAGCCTGTCAATTATTGTGTCTGATACGTTCTATATTATCAAGAACCGATCGAATACGATCATTAGAATAATTGAATTAAGCTGGATATGGAACAGGTCTAAGTGGATGTAGCGAGTGGGGTCAGATCAAGATATTTATTCTTTGTCCTTACCTGCTCATATATCAGCTTTTATCTGTTACCTACCTCGACTTAGGAGCGAATGCATCAATTGTACAGCAGAGGCAGCCATAGATCATATAAATTCCTACAATAGAGCTTAAAACCCGACAAGACTCTGTTCTCGAAATATATTCTG
>NW_024089140.1:0-6203 GCF_014356525.2 Nilaparvata lugens | reverse complement strand
GTTGAATAATTCAATCTGCAACTTCATTGCTTGAAATCCAAGTAGCTTGAGATGTGGGGAAAGAATGTCCTCCAGTTTGATTATAAACATTTTCCAGTCTGAAGAAGATCAATGACGAAAAAAATCCTTCAAGCACCTCAGCAATAACCAAGAGTACGTTACAATCAGACTTGAGACAACAGTTTGATCAACGATTTCAAGATTTTAAAAGCATATCGAATATGGTACAATTCGTCAACTCTCCTTTTGTAGAGATCGATGCAGTAGATTTTGCAGCTTGTGTTGTAAACATTTTGGTGTAGATCAGGCTTCAATTGAAATGGAATTTGTTAATTTTTATAACTATCTTGTCTCTCAGATCACTTTCTACAACTGGAAATATTTGGCCTCAAGTCCCCAAAGAAAAATATCCTAGATATATCCTAAAATATCTTATAAAATATTCAAGTTGCATTGAGGTTGAAAACTTGCTCAGCTCTACCTACTTGTGTGATTCATCTTTATCAAATATGAAATTTATAAAAAAATCTATATAGGAACATTTTTTTGGACAACTGCATCAGAATGGCGGCTACAACGTACACTCCAACATCAAGAAAATACTTGATGGCCAAAAAGTGTTCCACTGCTCTCATTGAAATGTACATTTCAACTTTTGTTATACTTTTTGCTATGAGATAAGTAGATTTCAACACTAGAAATGTATCTTTATAAGCAATAAAAGATACATTATTTATTCTAATATTGCTTGGTAGCTCACTAGAAGATTATAAATGCTATTCTAGCTCACAGGCTCATAAGTTTGGCGACCACTGCTTTAGAGAGTCTAAATCATTGGTGATGAGTGTTGAGTAGGAGTAGTCAGTCGTCAGTCAGTCAACTCTGTGGTCATATAGCGGAAAATAGCGGTACTGGCAGACCGACCTGGTCTCAGAGACCCCGCTCTGTCGAATTGGCAACACTGTAAACTTCAGCCTCACAGCCGCATGTCTCGTTTCAGCCGATTGCAATATTCATCAACTCTTACATCACTCTCCTCCCTCCATCTGCGCGTTCATTCATTCATAATCGATTCATCATTAGTCACAAATTATTCAAGGAAGGGATTCGTTCATCGATTCATTGTTATTCAGCCAATCGGATATAAACATAATGTACCGAAATCGCTTTCAGCGTAATGATAGCTCTATGTCTGCACTGACAACCAGGAAATCGATGTAGTTTATTATTTGATCTGATTTTCCATCTTTTTTATCCACGAATACAGTAAACAAATCACAAGAAAATAGAATCAAATGAGACACACAAAAGCTGCTAAAAGCATGTTGCAAGAGTCGAATATGGATATCATTATTTGATTTCGTAATGAATGTTAACGATATTGTAACTAATTTTCGCGAATTTTAAAAGAACTTCAACAAGTGAAAATACACATTCTATAATCTAATGGATCAGGAGGTAATTTTAATAACGAAATTACTCTAAGGAGAGATATAGTACTACTGATTCAAGATTTCGTAATGAATGTTAACACTATTGTAACTGATTTTCCGGAATTTTAAAGGAATTTCAACAAGTGAAAATACACATTCTATAATCTAATGGATCTGGAGGTAATTTCAATAACGAAATTACTTCTAAGGAGAGATATATGTACTACTGATTCAAGATTTCGTAATGAATGTTAACACTATTGTAACTGATTTTCCGGAATTTTAAAGGAACTTCAACAAGTGAAAATACACATTCTATAATCTAATGGATCAGGAGGTAATTTTAATAACGAAATTACTTCTAAGGAGAGATATATGTACTACTGATTCAAGATTTCGTAATGAATGTTAACACTATTGTAACTGATTTTCCGGAATTTTAAAGGAATCAACAAGTGAAAATACACATTCTATAATCTAATGGATCTGGAGGTAATTTTAATAACGAAATTATTCTAAGGAGAGATATATGTACCAGTGATTCAAGATTCGTAATGAATGTTAACACTATTGTAACTGATTTTCCGGAATTTTAAATCAGCTTCTACAAGTGAAAATACACATTCTTCAATCTAATGGATGTGAAGGTAATTTTAATAACGAGATTACTTCTAAAGAGAGACATATGTACTACTGATTCAAGATTTCGTAATGAATGTTAACACTATTGTAACTGATTTTCCGGAATTTTAAAGGAACTTCAACAAGTGAAAATACACATCTATAATCTAATGGATCTGGAGGTTTTTAAAACGAAATTACTTCTAAGGAGAGATATATGTACTACTGATTCAAGATTTCGTAATGAATGTTAACACTATTGTAACTGATTTTCCGGAATTTTAAATCAGCTTCTACAAGTGAAAATACACATTCTATAATCTAATGGATCAGGAGGTAATTTTAATAACGAAATTACTTCTAAGGAGAGATATATGTACTACTGATCAAGATTTCGTAATGAATGTTAACACTATTGTAACTGATTTTCCGGAATTTTAAAGGAACTTCAACAAGTGAAAATACACATTCTATAATCTAATGGATCAGGAGGTAATTTTAATAACGAAATTACTTCTAAGGAGAGATATATGTACTACTGATTCAAGATTCGTAATGAATGTTAACACTATTGTAACTGATTTTCCGGAATTTTAAAGGAACTTCAACAAGTGAAAATACACATTCTATAATCTAATGGATCAGGAGGTAATTTTAATAACGAAATTACTTCTAAGGAGAGATATATGTACTACTGATTCAAGATTTCGTAATGAATGTGTAAACACTATTGTAACTGATTTTCCGGAATTTTAAAGGAACTTCAACAAGTGAAAATACACATTCTATAATCTAATGGATCTGGAGGTAATTTTAATAACGAGATTACTTCTAAGGAGAGATATATGTACTACTGATTCAAGATTTCATAATGAATGTTGACAATATTGTAACTGATTTTCCGGAATTTTAAATCAGCTTCTACAAGTGAATAAACATTCTTCAATCTAATGGATGTGAAGGTAATTTTAATAACGAGATTACTTCTAAGGAGAGATATATGTACTACTGATTCAAGATTTCATAATGAATGTTGACAATATTGTAACTGATTTTCCGGAATTTTAAATCAGCTTCTACAAGTGAAAATACACATTCTATAATCTAATGGATCTGAAGGTAATTTTAGTAACGAGATCACTTCTAACGAGATCACTTCTAAAGAGAGACATATATGTACTACTGATTCAAGATTTCATAATGAATGTTGACAATATTGTAACTAATTTTCAGGATTTTAAACGAACTTCAACGCTTCCGGATACACATTCTATAATCTAATGGATCTGAAGGTATTTCTAACAAACGAAATTACATCTAAGGACAGAAATGTACATTTTGTGAGTTACAATCGAAAGAGAGGAGAGAAACGAGAAAATCTTTGATTGACTATTTTAATCAAGAATCCACTTTATCAAATGTCACAGTTCCAATATTCATTTATTTATTTAATCTTCAGAATTACACAACTTACAGAAAAGTATCACAGGCTTATAAGCCAAAAACGGTAAGCCAATATCAGTTAAAACTTTTTTAATTCCAAACGTATCTTCACAAATTCAGACACTAATATAGGTACATTTAAATTAGGAGCATTAGAAAATGGGCTACTATTCCAGGTAAATTATATGGTCATCATCTACAGCTTTCTCAGATTATGAAGACCAAATCAACAGGTACTTCTTTTCCTGTACGCTGAAAATGATGCCCCGTGACTTGGAACGCGTCCTCCGTTATCAAATAATGGTTGTTATAATCAGAACATACCAGACTGTTTAAAAGTGAGATTTGATAATGTACTATACATCGATCATTAATAAAAACTGATCAAATAAAATAGGATGAAACTGAAGAATAAATAGGTCGCTGACAACCGTTCTCCCCGACAACCATTCTCCTCTGATTTTGACCATAGGCGACAGCCAATACCCTGCTGAAAATATGCCAATGCCGACAACCATTCTCCCCGACATCCGTTCTCCTACTGAAAAGAAGGAGAACGTCTGTCGGAAGCGTTCCCGACAACCGTTCTCCTCGAGCGCTTCGACAACCGTTCTCCCCACATCCGTTCTCCTACTGAAAAAAGGAGAACGTCTGTCGGAAGCGTTCCCGACAACCGTTCTCCTCGAGCGCTTCCGACAACTGTTCTCCCCGACATCTGATCTCCTATTGGGCATTGACTTGTAGCAGGCGCGAAAGTAGTACCATCACAGACTCTGTTTAACACATTCTATGAATTTGATTATTGAAGTAAAGCTTGTTGATGTTATGATTTATATAACTGCAAATATTAGAAGAAAGAGAATATTTATATTCCCAAACTCCTGCACATGAATGAATGAATAATTTTAATCAGTAAAAAGATACAATCAAAACAATTTGATGCTTCCTGTTAGATTTACGACTAGAGTAATTAATGAGGATTTCGAGCCTGTAAGGTGTAAGGGATGGATATAGAGCCAAAATTGGATGGTCCTCGCATTATTTTATTAACAAATTCATAATAGGATATAAATACACAACTGAAGTTCAAGAAGTATTTTTGGGTCAAATTTGATATAGTATATTTCAAATAAAGTTTGTGTTCACGTCAATTTTACTTCTTTATTAATGAACAATACTTCTATAATCTAATGGATCTGAAGGTAATTTTAGTAACGAGATCACTTCTAACGAGATCACTTCTAAAGAGAGACATATATGTACTACTGATTCAAGATTTCATAATGAATGTTGACAATATTGTAACTAATTTTCAGGATTTTAAACGAACTTCAACGCTTCCGGATACACATCTATAATCTAATGGATCTGAAGGTATTTCTAACAAACGAAATTACATCTAAGGACAGAAATGTACATTTTGTGAGTTACAATCGAAAGGAGAAGAGAAACGAGAAAATCTTTGATTGACTATTTTAATCAAGAATCCACTTTATCAAATGTCACAGTTCCAATATTCATTTATTTATTCAATCTTTCAGAATTACACAACTTACAGAAAAGTATCACAGGCTTATAAGCCCAAAACGGTAAGCCCAATATCAGTTAAAAATTGTGTTAATTCCAAACGTATCTTCACAAATTCAGACACTAATATAGGTACATTTCGATTAGGAGCATTAGACACTATAATATGGGCTACCATTTCCAGGTACATTATATGGGCATCATCTCCAGCTTTCTCGGGATTATGAAGACCAAATCAACAGGTACTTCTTTTCCTGTACGCTGAAAATGATGCCCCGTGACTTGGAACGCGTCCTCCGTTATCAAATAATGGTTGTTATAATCAGAACATACCAGACTGTTTAAAAGTGAGATTTGATAATGTACTATACATCGGATCATTAATAAAAACTGATCAAATAAAATAGGATGAAAACTGAAGAATAAAATAGGGTCGCTGACAACCGTTCTCCCCGACAACCATTCTCCTCTTGATTTTGACCATAGGCGACAGCCAATACCCTGCTGAAAATATGCCAATGCCGAACCACCATTCTCCCCGCATCCGTTCTCCTACTGAAAAGAAGGAGAACGTCTGTCGGAAGCGTTCCCGACAACCGTTCTCCTCGAGCGCTTCCGACAACCGTTCTCCCCGACATCCGTTCTCCTACTGAAAAAAAGGAGAACGTCTGTCGGAAGCGTTCCCGACAACCGTTCTCCTCGAGCGCTTCCGACAACTGTTCTCCCCGACATCTGATCCCCTATTGGGCATTGACTTGTAGCAGGCGCGAAAGTAGTACCATCACAGACTCTGTTTAACACATTCTATGAATTTGATTATTGGAAGTAAAGCTTGTTGATGTTATGATTTATATAACTGCAAATATTAGAAGAAAGAGAATATTTATATTCCCAAACTCCTGCACATGAATGAATGAATAATTTAATCAGTAAAAAGATACAATCAAAACAATTTGATGCTTCCTGTTAGATTTACGACTAGAGTAATTAATGAGGATTTCGAGCCTGTAAGGTGTAAGGGATGGATATAGAGCCAAAATTGGATGGTCCTCGCATTTATTTATTAACAAATTCATAATAGGATATAAATACACAACTGAAGTTCAAGAAGTATTTTTGGGTCAAATTTGATATAGTATATTTCAAATAAAGTTTGTGTTCACGTCAATTTTACTTCTT
>NW_024089139.1:0-7253 GCF_014356525.2 Nilaparvata lugens | reverse complement strand
ATTCATCTATAATTTTGCTGTATTGTAAGCTATTGTATATAAGTGTATAAGCCAGTATATATTGTAATCTACATAAATAAAGTACTCAATCAATCAATCAATCAATCAATCTCTTTCTCCATCATCTTCTTCTTCTTCTTCCTCATCTTCTTCTCTTTGTGCTCCTACTCCTTCTCTCTGTTCTTCCTCATCTACATAATCTTCTCCTTCTTCCACAACTCTCTCTTCTTCATCTTTCCTACTTCTTCCCCCTCTTCTTCTTCTTCACCCTCTTCTTCCTCATCTTCCACTTCTTCCTTGATCTTTTCTTCCGCGGTCGGTTACCTGTAGTTGCGTTAAAATTAATGTTTGAAGGGAGAAGAGGAGCCGAAAATGGAAGAAAGGGAGAGGAAGAAAGAGAAAAGATAAGCAATATTTCAAGTGGGATCACACTTGTATAAAAAATATAGCTCAAGAAATGGCATTGTATGATTATTTGATATTAACTCTGTTAGGCGGGTTGCCTGACCTATTCCTACAGAAACTATACGATTCAATATAATTTGTCATAATTCTTAATGAAATATCATAAGGCTCAGGATCCTATCAATACTGACTCTACTCATAAAAATAAGATGTATTGCGGGTTGCATAAGCGTTTCCGTGATTTGAAAAATTAAAATTGAATTAATTGACCGAACGTAGTGAGGTCTATGTTTCAACACGATTTGCTTTTGTCTGTCTGAATGTAACGCGATAACGGCCAAACGCGTTGATAGAATTCGATGAGATTTGGCAGGAATATTCCTTTTTCAACTGCGCGTCGATGTATATTTACACAAGGTTTTTTGAAATTTTGAATTTTAAGAACAATATGAAAAGAAAAAGAATTCCTTCTTACTCAGATTGATCGAACGAAGTGAGGTCCAAGATTCAAGTCGACGATTTGGCATTTCTCTTGATGTTTAAATGTTTAAATGTTTATATGTTTATATATTTATATGTTGCGCATTCACGGCGATACGCGGTAATAGATTTTCATGAAATTTGACAGGTATGTTCCTTTTTGAATTGCGCGTCGACGTATATACAAGGTTTTTGGGGATTTCGCATTTCAAGGATAATATAAAAGGAAAAAGGAGCCTCCTTCATACGCCAATATTAGAGTGAAAATCTGGCGCACTCACACAACTTTCCTTGCCGTTATTAATATTGATCACCTGACGCTAGTATTCACGCGCATCTCAAGTCAACTATTCAAAGATCTGAGCCAGCTGAGACAGGACAATAACGCTGGGAACACACGAGGTCTGCTATCTCTTCATAGTGAAAGATTTAATAGAATCAACAGTTGTTAACTGTTTGCAATTGAAATAATCACATTTTCTAGAATTTCGAGCTCATTTACAATTTTAGGTGAAAATGTTACTGAACATTAATTGTAAAGATTTTCATGCTCAATCTTTTCCACTTAATTTTTTCTGTTTAAATTTTATCTGAAGCCTGATAATTGGGGATATAAAATCAAACTTTGCATACATGGGGCGAGGCTCCTGAAATTTTTACAGATATGGGACTTGTGGCAGTTGATAGAGCTTATAAATTAACTTACAATTTTAAATATCAATTTGATCAAAATCGTTGGAGCCGTTTCGAGAAAATCGTGAAAACCCTGTTTTTGACAATATTTTCGCCATTTTAGACGACATCTTGAATTGCATTTGATCGAAATGTTCGTGTCGGATCCTTATAGTGTAAGGACTTTCAGTTCAAAATTCAAGTCATTCCGTTTATCGGGAGATGAGATAACGTGTACACAGACACACATACTCTCATATATACACACATACAAACACACACTCATACAGACCAATACCCAAAACGAATTTTTTGGACTCAGGGGACTTTGAAACGTATTGAAATTTTTGAAATTGGGGTACCTTAATTTTTTTTGGAAAGCAATATTTTCCTCACCTATGGTAATAGGGCCAGGAAATTAAAAATAGATGTTGAAGTGAGAGATGGTGGTTATGAGTGGGAGGGTGAGAAGGCTCTGGAGGATTAAGAGGGGGAGCAAGAGCTGAAGAAGGTGAGAACGAGGAGTGGAGGGATGAGGTGACGATGTGGCGGAGGTGGAGGGGTAAGTTGATGGAATGGGGGACATATAAGAAGTTAAGAGACAGAAAAGGATGCATGGGAAAAAGGAACAAAGTTTTCCATACAACAATCGGCTCAGACAATGAACGAGTTTTTTCTCTCTCCAACTCTAAGAGTGCGGAAATATAACTTCATTGTTCGCCATGTCATTGTTCCAGTATTCCTTTTTCGTTCCCAGCTATTTATTTCTCCCGCTTTCTGATCTCTTTTGTTCCCCAGTTCCCTACGATACCACAATATCATTCCTATTTCATCATTATTTAATTCTGCGGAATTGCAACCCGTATTATGATAAGTTTGTCAGATTTTCTTTGAAATGGTTCGATGAAGAGCATTCATGTTATTCATCTTTAATAAAGGGAAGTACCGGCTTATACACGTACGGGATGGGAAAATTCATGTTTGACGTATCATCACGTCTCAATTACTCGACTGATTTACTTGAAATTTTGCATTTAGATTCTTAATTGACTGACGATGGCTATAGGCCTATTTTCAATACTTCAAGATTTTATCACGTCAAATTTTCAGTTTGTTGAGTTTTAAAATGGAACGTTGCGGAGCACGGGTTACCTGCTAGTGAGAAATAGATCTGATAGTTTGAAGTGAGTGTCTCATTTGAAAATATACGATTATTAGAAACACCCTTTCACTGCCAAGCACGAAAATATTCGTTTTTGAAAAGTATGTCTGGACACACCAAGCCTTAATTTTTTCTGTTTAAATTTTATCTGAAGCCTGATAATTGGGGATATAAAATCAAACTTTGCATACATGGGGCGAGCTCCTGAAATTTTTACAGATATGGGACTTGTGGCAGTTGATAGAGCTTATAAATTAACTTACAATTTTAAATATCAATTTGATCAAAATCGTTGGAGCCGTTTTCGAGAAAATCGTGAAAACCCTGTTTTTGACAATATTTTCGCCATTTTAGACGACATCTTGAATTGCATTTGATCGAAATTGTTCGTGTCGGATCCTTATAGTGTAAGGACTTTCAGTTCAAAATTTCAAGTCATTCCGTTTATCGGGAGATGAGATAACGTGTACACAGACACACATACTCTCATATATACACACATACAAACACACACTCATACAGACCAATACCCAAAACGAATTTTTTGGACTCAGGGGACTTTGAAACGTATTGAAATTTTTGAAATTGGGGTACCTTAATTTTTTTTGGAAAGCAATATTTTCCTCACCTATGGTAATAGGGCCAGGAAATTAAAAATAGATGTTGAAGTGAGAGATGGTGGTTATGAGTGGGAGGGTGAGAAGGCTCTGGAGGATTAAGAGGGGGAGCAAGAGCTGAAGAAGGTTGAGAACGAGGAGTGGAGGGATGAGGTGACGATGTGGCGGAGGTGGAGGGGTAAGTTGATGGAATGGGGGACATATAAGAAGTTAAGAGACAGAAAAGGATGCATGGGAAAAAGGAACAAAGTTTTCCATACAACAATCGGCTCAGACAATGAACGAGTTTTTTCTCTCTCCAACTCTAAGAGTGCGGAAATATAACTTCATTGTTCGCCATGTCATTGTTCCAGTATTCCTTTTTCGTTCCCAGCTATTTATTTCTCCCGCTTTCTGATCTCTTTTGTCCCCAGTTCCCTACGATACCACAATATCATTCCTATTTCATCATTATTTAATTCTGCGGAATTGCAACCCGTATTATGATAAGTTTGTCAGATTTTCTTTGAAATGGTTCGATGAAGAGCATTCATGTTATTCATCTTTAATAAAGGGAAGTACCGGCTTATACACGTACGGGATGGGAAAATTCATGTTTGACGTATCATCACGTCTCAATTACTCGACTGATTTACTTGAAATTTTGCATTTAGATTCTTAATTGACTGACGATGGCTATAGGCCTATTTTCAATACTTCAAGATTTTATCACGTCAAATTTTCAGTTTGTTGAGTTTTAAAATGGAACGTTGCGGAGCACGGGTTACCTGCTAGTGAGAAATAGATCTGATAGTTTGAAGTGAGTGTCTCATTTGAAAATATACGATTATTAGAAACACCCTTTCACTGCCAAGCACGAAAATATTCGTTTTTGAAAAGTATGTCTGGACACACCAAGCCCTAATATATTCGTTTTCACCTTTGAGCTCACCGTGCCATCCACCCACGTATATTTTTGTTTGCCTTTATTTTAAAATACAGACATAGTCTGTAGTGTTGCCAACATAATAAGCCCAGTCTTAACTGATTCCGATTTCATTCGACGAAGATATCTAGGTTTCAGTGAACAGCTGCAGTGAAGCGCTATGTGTGTGTAGCTTGTTGTATGTTGTGATTCAAAAGTGTAGACTTGTTTCTGTATGTTGTGATTCAAAAGTGTAGACTTGTTTCTGTATGTTGTGAATCAAAAGTGTAGACTTGTTTCTGTATGTTGTGATTCAAAAGTGAGACTTGTTTCTGTATGTTGTGATTCAAAAGTGTAGACTTGTTTCTGTATGTTGTGATTCAAAAGTGTAGACTGTTTCTGTATGTTGTGATTCAAAAGTGTAGACTTGTTTCTGTATGTTGTGAATCAAAAGTGTAGACTTGTTTCTGTATGTTGTGATTCAAAAGTGTAGACTTGTTTCTGTATGTTGTGAATCAAAAGTGTAGACTTGTTTCTGTATGTTGTGATTCAAAAGTGTAGACTTGTTTCTGTATGTTGTGAATCAAAAGTGTAGACTTGTTTCTGTATGTTGTGAATCAAAAGTGTAGACTTGTTTCTGTATGTTGTGATTCAAAAGTGTAGACTTGTTTCTGTATGTTGTGATTCAAAAGTGTAGACTTGTTTCTGTATGTTGTGATTCAAAAGTGTAGACTTGTTTCTGTATGTTGTGATTCGAAAGTGTAGACTTGTTTCTGTATGTTGTGAATCAAAAGTGTAGACTTGTTTCTGTATGTTGTGATTCAAAAGTGTAGACTTGTTTCTGTATGTTGTGATTCAAAAGTGTAGACTTGTTTCTGTATGTTGTGAATCAAAAGTGTAGACTTGTTTCTGTATGTTGTGATCAAAAGTGTAGACTTGTTTCTGATGTTGTGATTCAAAAGTGTAGACTTGTTTCTGTATGTTGTGATTCAAAAGTGTAGACTTGTTTCTGTATGTTGTGATTCAAAAGTGTAGACTTGTTTCTGTATGTTGTGAATCAAAAGTGTAGACTTGTTTCTGTATGTTGTGATTCAAAAGTTGTAACATATTTAAATCTGGGTAGATGAAAAGCCCTAACAGAAATAGTAATAGGTCTAAAAATAAAGTAATTGGCTAATATCGCCAAGCAGATAATAAACAAGATTAGATAGCATCAGCTTGTTCTGGCTAAATGGTACAAGAACTTAAAAAGGATTTGAAGGAAGTTATTACTCATAAATAGATTATTATATAAAATATTTGAAGATTGAGGTTATATGGATGTATTCACGGATCGGTGACCTAGAGATCGATCAAACCGAAGAACGTAGAATCTGACAAAACCCCTTGGCAGAGCTTTATTGCATTCGGATGGTGTGCAATGTGAAAAAACACCCGTCCACGTGGCTAATTATTAGGTAGCATGGAATTAATATTAATATATAGAATAATAACTAGCATGCAAAGAGCATAAATAAAAAAACCAAATAAAAATAATTTAATGTATTCAGGAAGTAAGAGTTACCAGGCGCATGAATACCGAATAAAATTTGCATGCACCAATAGTAAAACGGCAGTTAATAGGCGGCAACTGTAGGCCAGTTCAAAAATATTTTATATATTTATATAAATGTACTAGTTTTTGTATTATAAGTTTATAATCTATGTTATCGATTTGGCTCGAATGCAAAGAAATTATTATCATATAATCTAAGCAATATTTTGGTTTTTTGTAAGATCTATTGAACTAATGGCGGAGGACTAAGATATTTAAATTTTATGCTAATTTGAAAGTCGGAAAGAGGATCTGTAAAACTGAGAAGGAAGAACCAGCACTCGCCAGCCAGATGCCACCATAAGAGGACCCCAAATATTTTAGAGCGAAGTACCTTATAATAATTTTGTAAAAATTAAAGTTAAAGTAAATTATTAAATTTCTTAAAAGACTTCGTGATGCTATTGTGAAGCAGAAGTCATTTTTCATTTTAATTAAATTTATAACCCCTTGGAGGAGACGATTCCGGCTACCATATTCCCGGACCACATGGAGTTGGATCGATATCGGCGGCTTACAAGAAGATTTTCGACACGTGAGTGATTAAATTTGAATTAGTGATGGGCGCCCTAGTGCTTCGAAATAATCTGATGATCAAAGCTAGCTCGCCGAAAGGGTATTATAAAATTGAGAAATTAATAAGAGTAATACTTGCGCAAGTAAAAATTAGTATTAAAGGTATTTAATTGAAAGAAAAATATAGATCAATATTTTAGAAATTTCTATTTAATCAAAGAAGTACGAAATCTAGGCTATCAAACGTATGCATATATATTTAATTTTTTGCAATACAATTGTGATAATTTATCATAGTTCTAATTCACTAGATGAATGGCTCTACCTATTCCGTCAGGTGCCGAATCTTGCACCCTGAGATGAAAATATATATTCGATACAAATAAATCTACTAAATACTAGAGATTTTAATATATATATATTTGGATTATTAGTGGCTAATTTATCAAGCTGATCTTAGAGCACATATTTTTGATTGAATTATCCAAGTCGACAAGTATTAGCAAGTGCATGTCGCAGCTACATGCAAAGGAATGCATATGATTTTAAGATAAAGGCACATGGTAATGATTCGTGCCATAAATCTAGAATATAAAGTTTAGCCTGTGATATTTTGCTGATATAAAAATTTGTTCTATTTTTTATATTATATTTTTTATCGCTCTATATATATTTTTTGCCTCGATTGATCTTTGCATTGTTTGTGTAATATATGTTGAAACTTTCATGGTGTGCAATTTATTTTTATTCCTCAACACTATAGTATAAGTATCATTTATATATATATATTATTTATTGAATTACAAGATTTATTGGAGAAGCCCATATCTAGGCCTATCAAGATTTTTTTTAAGACTGAATACTATTAGAAAACCACGACCTAATTATATCAAATCTCATGCT
>NW_024089138.1:0-5733 GCF_014356525.2 Nilaparvata lugens | reverse complement strand
GGAGGCTTCACCCCAAAACCCTCAAAAACCACCAACATTTCGGACTTTTTCTAATTTTTCATTCAATCGAAAACCTTGAGTTTCTCAAGAAAAATCATTATCGACAAATTAAAGAAAATAGAATTCACAACAATTTGAGTGGTCGCACAGGACTCTGACGTTTCTGGTTCCGAAACTACGAATTTTCAAAAAAGGGGTATTTTTTAATGGTTTTTCAAAATTATGCTAACTCACCACGTTTACCCTATACAACTGGATATTTCACTAGTAATGATGGAAAACCACACATCACGTGGAAAGCAATTAATTCTGAACTAATCCTCTTCAGAATTATTGCTTTCCAGGGCTTAGAATTTTCAAATTTAGTTGAGGGGGAGGGGGGCCACCCAAAAATAGACAACAATCATTCAGTAAAAATTCAAATTTTTCATTCTATACCTTTTCAGGCCTTCTTAACACAAAAAAAAAAAAACATATTTGGTTGAAATCATCAGAAGAGGGTTATTTTCTATTTGAATCACCCGTTAGATACATTAATTCCATTATTCCGGGTGGGGTGCACCCATAAGTATATGTCAAGGATCAAAACTTTAAACACTTATAACTTTTGACAGAATGGTCAGATCTCCTTGTTCTACAGCGCCATCTTCTCAGCTCGTCAAGGCAGTTCAAATATTTATCATAACTCAAATTTGATGGAAAAATAAAAAATTCCTCTCTAGTGTATTAGCCCATATTTAAATACACAGAAAGATGCCCAATTTCTATATTCAAAACTGTGTATCTCGGTAACCGGAATGATAAAAATGGTACTTGGTCTACCAAACTCCATGAAATATTAGAGTGTAGACCTCCACGAGAGTAACTTGATAAGAAGTCTTCAACTTTGGTCATGTCTTCAGGAAAGCTCCTTCAATTATTGAGAATATTCGGTTACATACACACCGAACAGTCAGCATTCAATGCATCAAGCCCAATACTGTCCCATTAAAGCAATGCTGACAGTATGAACTGAACGTGACTGTAGCATGTACAAGCCTGCCGACCATCAGCCAGAGACCTGCTACGTGGCAATTTTGTCGGTCTACATGTCGGAGCCCCAAGTCACGTAGTATGCGACCTCCCTGACTCCTCTTTTTTTACCCTCTCTCATCCTTATTTGCCCCCTTGGCTCCTTGTTTGCCCCCCTGACCACACTTTATAACCCCGACACCCTTTTTGCCCCTCCGACCGCTCGTTTTCTGCCCTAGCCCCCCTTTTATACCCTCCATACCCTTTTTTGATCCCCCAACCCCTCTTCTGTTCACCCCTGAACGTTTTTTTTGCCCCCTGACCCTTTTTACAACTTCCCCCTTTACCCCCAGCCCCACCACCATTACATAATTCGTTCCCCCACACCATCCTCACTTATCACGTCTACTTGGAAAAGCGTATACTTTAGAAACGAAACTTGTAGCCCTACTTGGAAAAACCACTGGGAAAACTTCTAGCTTGGGATAACTACTTGGGAAACTAGTTCTGAAAAACTCACATATGAATATCATGGGTATTTAAACTGGATTAAATCTCTCTTCTAGTCTATATTACCCTACAATTTAGAATCAATCAATTGGAATTAGTAATAATGTAGATGCTCTCAATCTAATTGATATTATTATTATGTGAATTGGTTTATATTGAAAAACAAGTTTAGAAACTCAGATATGAGTATTACGGGTATCGAGCCGGATTAAAATCTCATTAGGACTATAATTAGCCTAACTATCAAAATCCGTGAGAGAAAAAGGTTTGGGGTGATCAGATATTCTCTCTCAATCCATTGATATTATATCATGTGAATTTGTTTATACTGGAAAACTAGTTTAGAAAAATCAGATATGAGTATTACGGGTATCGAGACTGATTAAAATCTCATTAGGACTATATTAGCCTAACTATCAAAATCCGTGAGAGAAACCGTCTTGGGGTAATCATGTATATTCTCTCTCAATCCAATTGATATTATATCATGTGAATTTGTTTATACTTGGAAAACTAGTTTAGAAAAACTCAGATATGAGTATTACGGGTATCGAGACTGGATTAAAATCTCATTAGGACTATAATTAGCCTAACTATCAAAATCCGTGAGAGAAACCGTCTTGGGGTAATCATGTATATTCTCTCTCAATCTCATTGATATTATTATGTGCATTGTTCATATTATGAATGAATAAGTGGAAGCAAGAAGAAAATATCCGTTTTGAGTGTATAAGATCAGTATTAATTATAATAGTCATTCCTGATTAGCAGTAGCAGAAACTGAGAATCAAGGCTATAAATATACTGATTTTAACTGATATATCGCAGGATTCAGATCATTTTTTATGCTAGTTTTCACAATCCGGGATAAATCATCTTGAATAAGTAAGTTATCATACCTGAATAGGGGGGAATTTTCATTCTAAAATAATGCTGAAATAGTTACAGAGCATTATTATTAAACGAAAAAACCAAATTAATGCAGTAATTCACCCGAAGACTTCTGCTAGTGCAAATATTGACAACAGGGTAAACAGCTAGATGGAAATTCCATGAGTGCTACTATTCAAAAATTATTGAATTACAGCATTAATTTGGATTTTCGTTCAATAATAATATTGAATCATTATCATTTGAATAATTTCAATATCTTAGTAATTTCCATCTGTAGTTACAGAGCTTTTACTTTCCTTGCCCTATTCATAGGTAAGAAAGTATTGCTTTCCGAAAAAAATTAAGGTACCCCAATTTCTAAATTTCTATAAGTCCAAAAAGTGGTTTTGTTGGGTATTGGTCTGTATATATGTGTGTGTGTGTGTGTGTGTGTGGTGTGTGTGTGTGTGTGTGTGTGTGTTTGTGTGTGTGTGTGTGTGTTGTGTGTGTGTGTTGTGGTGTGTGTGTGTGTGTGTGTGTGGGGGTGTGTGTGTGTGTGTGCGTGTATGAGTGTATGTGCGTCTGTGTACACGATATTCATCTCCCAATTAACGGAATGACTTGAAATTTGTAACTTGAGTCCTTACACTATAAGGATCCGATACGAACAATTTCGATCAAATGCAATTCAAGATGGCACCTAAAATGGTGAAAATGTTGATTCTATTAAATGATCACTATGAAGAGATAGCAGACCTCGTATGTCTCCAGCGTTATTGTCCTGTCACCAGCTGGCTCAGATTTTTGTTTATAAGTAGACGTGAGATGCGCACTAGCGTCAGGTGATTAATTTTCATAGCGGCCAGGAAAGTTCTGTGAGTGTGCCTCACCAAATTTTTCTGATATTGGAATGGTTATTCTAGATAGCCTATTAGTCGCGGAAAATTGAGAGAACAATATTATTTTGCAATATAATGAATTATCCCAATGACATAAAAATTGTTCTGATCTGGATTGAAATTAATCTTGAAGCTGAGAGAAATGAAAAATGGTATTTTCATCCTAATTCTTCCAACAAAAAACAAAATATCGATATCCAATATATAAATATGACAGATAGATCGTCGAATGATATTTCGTACACATTACAATATTGTTACTCTATTCCAATTTTATCACAATTACCCCCAGTTCCGATTCCAGCATGAGCTTCAAGAAAAGTATGGAAATTTTAATTTATTCCATTTATTGACAATCACAAATCTCTTTATCGTACAATAATTTTATGATGGGAGCAGACAACAGGAATAGCCCAAAACTGTTTCTCCCAAAGTTTTGATGAATAAATGCGGATAAATAAATGATAAATAAATAAGGGCCTAGAGTATCTGCATTTACAGTAATTGTTCACTATTTTTTTCAATTTTATGACCACATAGGATCCTGTAGTCTTGGTTAGTCCTCTCTCTTCGTTATTCGCTTCAATTCTCTTCCTTTCTTCCCAGTACCTTTTCATTCTGTCAGATCTTCTTTTCTCAATTCATCTGAACCAAACCTGTTGCCGTCTTTCAACACTTCTTATAGTTTGTTGAAACAATATATTATTTGTTGAAATTGTTCACTATATTATACAATATCACACTATTTACTATACAGGAATATTATTCCAATACACCTGCACAATACCTACAAATTTTAGCAGGATTATAGCCTAAACAGTTTTTCTACCTACTGTTTAAGAATTAATTATAGCTCTTATCACACGCAACATGACACCCTGAATTATCACATGGGCCTACAACTTTAATCACTCAAATCCACTCAGTTTCCTCACGTGAACCGTGACAAACACGAAAAAATTAGCAACATTTTGTCGACATAAACAACATTCTCCACCTTGAAGGTGACATAAGATCCGGGCCCTGATAGTAAGACATGGGAAGAGATAAGGGGTGATGAGATTCACTTGAATCTGTCAGCATCGGTTGTATGGGAAGCATTGACGTAACTCATAAGGAGCTCTGACATCATTCCAGAGCTGAGTCGTGTTTAGTTTAGTGAACTCAGGATAACAGGATTCAGAGTTATCGGGAACATAGTTGGAAACCCCCTGGTAATGCTTTCCAAAAAAATTAAGGTACCCTAATTCATGTTTTCTATACGTGTGTGTGTGTGTGGGTGTGAGTGTGTGTGTGTGTGTGTGTGTGTGTGTGTGTGTGTGTGTGTGTGTTGTGTGTGGTGTGTATGAGTGTATGTGCGTCTGTGTACACGATATCTCATCTCCCAAAAAACGGAATGACTTGAAATTTGGAACTTAAGGTCCTCACAATATAAGATCCGACACGAACAATTCCGATCAAATGCAATTCAAGATGGCGGCTGAATGGCGAAAATGTTGGTAAAACAGGGTTTGTAAAAAACGGCTCAAACGATTTTGATCAAATTCACCTAAAATAGTCATGATTAGCTCTATCAACAGCCCAAGTCTCATATCTGAAAAATTTCTGGATCTCCGCCCCATGTAGGCAAAGTTTGATTTTAGATTTCCAATTATCAGGCTTTAGATACAATTAGAACAAAATTTCCAAGTGGAAAGATTGAGCATAAAAAATCTCTACAATTGATTTTCAGTAACATTTTCACTAAATTGAAAATAAGCTTGAAATAGAGAAAATGTTATTATTCAATTGCAAACTGTTGATTCTATTAGATCTTCACTAAGAAGAGATAGCAGAGCGTGTGGTCTACAGCGTTATTGTCCTGTCACCAGCTGGCTCAGATTCGGGAAAATTTGATTATTTCAATTGCAACTGTTTGATTTTATTAATCATTCACTATGAAAGATAGCAGAGCTCGTGTGTCTATAGCGTTATTGTCCTGTCAACAGCTGGCTCAGATCTTTGAATAGTAGCATAGCCACCTCTAATACATAGCCACCTTGAGTTGCGCGGGAACACTAGCGTCAGGTGATCAATTTTCATAACGGCAAGAAAGTTGTGTGAGTGCGCCACACCAGATTTTTGTGAATTTTGTACAAGACAGATCTCGCGTGACCCCCCGTTTAGTGAGAAGTGTGAGAGACCTTGTTTTCCAAAATTCAGCCGGAAGTCAGCTGTCCGTCTAAACACCAGCTTGGGGGATTCAATAAGTCATAGATCCTGTTGATACTCAGCACGCCATGCATGATGTAAGCTATCTCATTTGCATAAATTATGGGGGACTATAATTTTCGAAATTGTTATAATTTGTCAGGTTGATATGTTTCAACAAATATTTCTTTTTACACACAACGAATATGGATTATACAGTAACTGTAGTGGGGAGTGCGTCAGTCACTAA
>NW_024089137.1:0-4999 GCF_014356525.2 Nilaparvata lugens | reverse complement strand
AGTTTTCGAAATTGTTATAATTTGTCGGGCTGATTTTTAAACAAATATTTCTTTTTACAGAAAACGAATATGGATTATACAGTAACTGTAGTGGGGAGTGCGTCAGTCACTAAAGGTTGCACTTGCAATAAACAACAAAACATTGATATTCTTTCAAAATGAGCTTCAATTGATTGACATCGATCGACAAACGAAGGAGCTATGATTGTTCTAAGTCTTACTTACCAGGACGCAGAGGTGGTTCCAAACAGCTCATGTTCTCGTGAACGCGGTTGATTCTCATGGAAAATGATGAGGATACACAAGAAAGAAATTGACATTCTCTTCAAAATGAGCTTCAATTGATTGACATCGATCGACAAACGAAGGAGCTATGATAGTTCGAAGGCATACATTATCAGGATGTCAGAGGTGGTTCCAAAAAGCTCAAGTTTCTGTGAAAGCGGTTGATTCTAAATGAAAATGATGAGGAATCACAACAAAAACATTAATAGTCTTCTCAAATGAGCTTCAATTGATTGACATCGATCGACAAACGAAGGAGCTATGATAGTTCAGTCTAAATTATCAGGTAGTCAGAGGTGGTTCCAAACAGCTCAAGCTTCTGTGGAAGCGGTTGATTCTACATGGAAAATGATGAGGATACACAACAAAAACATTGATATTCTATTCGAAATGAGCTTAATTGATTGACATCGATCGACAAACAAAGGAGCTATGATAGTTCAAAGTGATACATTATCAGGAAGTCAGAGGTGGTCCCAAACAGCTGAAGATTCCGTCGAAGCGGTTGATTCTACATGGAAAATGATGAAGATACACAACAAAAAATTTGATATTCTTTCCAAAATGAGCTTCAATTGATTGTCATTGATCGACAAACGAAGAAGCTATGATAGTTAGAAGTCTTTCATTATCAGGAAGTCTGAAGTGGTTCCAAACAGCTAAAGTTCTCGTGAACGCGGTTGTTTTCATGGTTTTATTTTCTTGAAAATCCATGATGTAAATCTCAGAAAATCCATGATGTAGGCTGACCATCATGGAAATCATGAAAAATGAAATTTTTTATTTTCTCGAAAATCCATGATGTAAATCTCAGAAATCCTTGATGTAGACTAACCATCATGAAAATTATGAAGAATTGACATTTTTTATTTTCTCGAGAATCCATGATGTAATCTCAGAAAATCCTGATGTAGGCTAACCATCATGAAAAAATGAAAAATTGAAATTTTCTTTCCTCGAAAATCCATGATGTAAATCTCAGAAAATCCATGATGTAGGGTAACCATCATGAAAATCATGAAAATTGAAATTTTTTATTTTCTCGAAAATCCATGATGTAAATCTAAGAAAATCCATGAGTAGGCTAACCATCATGAAAATCATGAAAATTGGAATTTTTTATTTTCGAAATCCATGATGTAAATCTCAGAAAATCCATGATGTAGACTAACCATCATGAAAATCATGAAAATTGAATTTTTTTCATTTTCTCGAAAATCCATGATGTAACACCATCATGAAAATCATGAAAAATGAAATTGTTTTTTCTCGAAAAGCCATGATGTGAATCTCAGAAATCATGAGGTAGGCTAACGTCATGAAAATCATGAAAATTGAAACTTTTTTTTCCCGAAAATCAATGATGTAAATCTCAGAAAATCCATGATGTAGGTAACCATCATGAAAATCATGAAATTGATATTTTTAATTTTCTCGAAAATAAATGATGTAACCCCATCAGAAAATCATGAAAATGGAATTGTTTATTTTCTGGAAAATCCATGAGGTAAATCTCAGAAAATCCATGATGTAGGCTAACCATCATGAAAATCATGAAAATTGAAATTTTTCGAGAAAATAAAAATTTCAATTTTTCTTGATTTTCATGATGGTTAGCTACATCATGGATTTTCTGAGATTTACATCATGATTTTCGAGAAAATAAAAAATTCCAATTTTTCATGATTTTCATGATGTTAGCCTACATTATGGATTTTCTGAGATTTACATCATGGATTTTCGAGAAAATAAAAAAATCAATTCTTAATGATGATAAGCCTACATCAAGGATTTTCTGAGATTTACATCATGGATTTTCGAGAGAATAAAAATTTCAATTTTTCATGATTCATGATGGTCAGCCTACATCATGGATTTCTGGGATTTACATCATGGATTTTCGAGAAAATAAAAATTTCAATTTTTCATGATTTCATAATGTGTTACATCATGGATTTTCGGGAGAATAAAAATTTCAATTTTTCCTGATTTTCATGATTGTTAGCCTACATCATGGATTTTCCGAGATTTACATCAGATTTTCGAGAAAATAAACAATTCCAATTTTTCATGATTTTCATGATGGGGTTACATCATGATTTTCGAGAAAAAAAGAAGATTTCAATTTTTCATGATTTTCATGATGGTAGCCTACATCATGGATTCTCTGAGCTTTACATCATGGGTTTTGCCGAAAAATAAAAAATTTCAATTTTTCATGATTTATGATGGTAGACTACATCATGGATTTTCTGAGATTACATCATGGATTTTCGAGAAAAAAAATTCAATTTTTCATGATTTTCATGATGGTTAGCCTACATCATGGATTTTCTGAGATTCACTTCATAGATTTTCGAGAGAAAAAATTTTCAATTTATCATGATTTTCATGATGGTGAGTTTACATCATGGATTTTCTGAGATGACATCATGGATTTTCGAGAAAATAAAAAATTGCAATTTTTCATGATTTTCATGATGGTGTTACATCATGGATTTTCGAGAAAAAAAATTTCAATTTTCATGATTTCATGATGGTCAGCCTACAGCATGGATTTTCTGAGATTTACATCATGGATTTACGAGAAAATGAAGAATTTCAATTTTTCATGATTTTCATGATGTTAGCCTACATCATGGATTTCCTGAGATTTACATCATGGATTCTCGCGAAAAATAAAAAATTTCAATTTTTCATGATTCATGATGGTGTTACCTCAGGATTTTCGAGAAAAGAAAATAAAAAATTTCAATTTTCCATGATGGTTAGCCTACATCATGGATTCTCTGAGTTTTACATCATGGATTTTCGAGAAAATAAAAAATTTCAATTTTTCATGATTTTCATGATGGTTGACCTACATCATGGATTCTCTGAGATTCACATCATGGATTTCCGAGGAAATAAAAAATTTCAATTTTTCATGATTTTCATGATGGTGTTACACCGGTTCCCGAGAAAATGAAAAATTTCAATTTTCATGATTTTCTGATGGTTAGCCTATTTCATGGATTTTCTGAGATTTACATCAGGGATTTTCGAAAAAAAAAATTCAATTTTTCATGATTTCCATGATGGTTAGCCTACAGCATGGGTTTTCTGAGATTAACATCATGGATTTTCGAGAAAATAAAAAATTTCAATTTTTCATGATTTTCATTATGGTTAGCCTACATCATGGATTTTCTGAGATTTACATCATGGATTTCTAGAGAATAAGAATTTCAATTTTTCATGATTTTCATGATTGTTAGCCTACATCATGGATTTTCTGAGATTCACTTCATAGATTTTCGAGAAAATAAAAAATTCCAATTTTTCATGATTTTCATGATAGTTAGCCTACATCATGGATTTTCTGAGATTTACATCATGGATTATCGAGAAAATAAACAATTCAATTTTTCATGATTTTCATGATGGTGTTACATCATGGATTTTCGAGAAAATAAGAAATTTCAATTTTTCATGATTTTCATGATTGTTAGCCTACATCATGGATTTTCTGAGATTTACATCATGGATTTCCGAGGAAATAAAAAATTTCAATTTTTCATGATTTTCATGATTGTTAGCCTACATCATGGACTTTCTGAGATTCACTTCAGAGATTTCGGAAAATAGGAAAACTTCCAATTTTTCATGATTTTCATGATCGTTAGCCTACATCATGGATTTTTTGAGATTTACATCAGGATTATCGAGAAAAAAACAATTCCATTTTCATGATTTCATGATGGTGTTCATCATGGATTTTCGAGAAAATAAGAAATTTCAATTTTTCATGATTTCATGATTGTTAGCTACATCATGGATTTTCTGAGTTTTACATCATGGATTTCCGAGGAAATAAAAAATTCAATTTTTCATGATTTTCATGATCGTTAGCTACATCATGGATTTTCTGAGATTACATCATGATTATCGAGAAAATAAACAATTCCAATTTTTCCTTATTTTCATGATGGTGTTACATCATGGATTTTCGAGAAAATAAGAAATTTCAATTTTTCATGATTTCATGATTGTTAGCCTACATCATGGATTTTCTGAGATTTACATCATGGATTTCCGAGAAAATAAAAAATTCCAATTTTTCATGATTTCATGATCGTTAGCCTACATCATGGATTTTCTGAGATGACATCAGGATTTTCGAGAAAAAAAAATTTAAATTTTTCATGATTTTCATGATGGTTAGCCTCATGGATTTTCTGAGATTCACTTCATAGATTTTCGAGAGAAAAAATTTCAATTTATTTGATTTCATGATGGTGAGTTTACATCATGGATTTTCTGAGATGCACATCATGGATTTTCGAGAAAATAAAAATTGCAATTTTTCATGATTTTATGATGGTGTTAATCATGGATTTCCGAGAAAATAAAAATTTCAATTTTTCATGTTTTCATGATGGTAGCCTACATCATGGATTATCTGAGTTTTACATCATGGATTTACGAGAAAATGAAGAATTTCAATTTTTCAGTTTTCATGATGGTTAGCCTACATCATGGATTTTCTGAGATTTACATCATGGATTTTCGAGGAAATAAAAAATTTCAATTTTTCATGATTTTCATGATGGTGTTACCTCATGGATTTTCGAGAAAATAAAAAATTTCATTTTCCATGATGGTTAGCCTACATCATGGATTCTCTGAGCTTTACATCATGGAATTTTCGAGAAAATAAAAATTTCGATTTTTC
>NW_024089136.1:0-3653 GCF_014356525.2 Nilaparvata lugens | reverse complement strand
ATGGCATTTCTCTCTCGATTCTGGATTGAATGCATTGTTGAACATATATAGAATCATTCCTGATCAGGAATGAATTTTGTACAACACAGTTTTCACGAAAAAAAAATTCAAATTTTATTACAAGTTATAGGTATCCTTTTGGGAATTCTTGAAAAATCAACCACAAAAGTCAAGTGCATGTCATTTCTTCTGTTATTCCGGACTAAATGCAATGTTGAACATATATAGAATCATTCCTGATCAGGAATGATTTTCGTTCAAGCACAGTTTTCACGAAAAAAAAATCCAAAGTTTATTATCAGTTATAGGTATCCTCTTGGGAATTCTTGAATATCAACCACAAAAGTCAAGTGCATGGCGTTTCTTCTGTTATTCTGGACTAAATGCAATGTTGAACATATATAGAATCATTCCTGATCAGGCATTTCTCTTGTTATTCTGGACTGAATGCAATGTTGAACATATATAGAATCATTCCTGATCAGGAATGATTTTGTACAAGCACAGTTTCATGAAAAAAAAATCAAAGTTTATTACCAGTTATAGGTATCCTCTGGGAATTCTTGGATAATCAACCACAAAAGTCAAGTGCATGGCATTTCTCTCTCGATTCTGGATTGAATGCATTGTTGAACATATATAGAATCATTTCTCATTTGAATGGATTTTGTACAAGCACAGTTTTCACTAAAAAAAGTTCCAAATTTTATTACCAGTTATAGGTATCCTCTTGGGAATTCTGAATAATCAACCACAAAAGTCAAGTGCATGGCATTTCTCCAGTGATTCTGGATTTGATGCAATGGTGAACATATATAGTATAATTCCTGATTTTGAATGAATTTTGTACAACACAGTTTTCACGAAAAACGATTCCAAAGTTTATTACCAGTTATCTTCTTGGAATTCTTGAATAATCAACACAAAAGTCAAGTGCATGGCATTTCTCCTGTGATTCTGGATTAGATGCAATGTTGAACATATATAGAATCATTCCTGATCAGGAATGAACTTTGTACAAGCACAGTTTTCACAAAGAAAAAATCCAAAGTTTATTACCAGTTATAGGTATCCTCTTGGGAATTCTTGAATAATCAACCACAAAAGTCACGTGAATGGCATTTCTTCTGTTATTCTGGACTGAATGCAATGTCAAGCATATGAAGAATCATTCCCAATCAAGGATGGATTTTGTACAAGCAATGTTTTAAGTAAAAAAATTCCAAAGTTTCTTATCAGTTATAGGTATCCTCTTGGGAATTCTTGAATAATCAACCACAAAAGTCGAGTTCATTGTATTTCTTCTGTTTTTTCAGACTGAATGCAATCTAGAACATATATTGAATCATTCCTGACTAATAACGAACTTTGAACAAACACAGTATCCACGAAAAAAAATTTCAAATTTTATTACAAGTTATAGGTATCCTCTTGGGAATTCTTGAAAAATCAACCACAAAAGTCAAGTGCATGGCATTTCTCTCTCGATTCTGGATTGAATCCATTGTTGAGCATATATAGAATCAATCCAGATCGGGAATGAACTTTGTACAAACACAGTTTTCACAAAGAAAAAATCCAAAGTTTATTACCAGTTATAGGTATCTTCTTGGAATTCTTGAATAATCAACCACAAAGGTCAAGTGCATGGCATTTCTTCTGTGATTCTAGATTAGATGCAATGTTGAACATATATAGAACCATTCCTGATCAGGAATGAACTTTGTACAACCACAGTTTTCACGAAAAAAAATCCAAAGTTTATTACCAGTTATAGGTATCCTCTTGGGAATTCTTTAATAATCAACCACAAAAGTCACATGCATGGCATTTCTTCTGTTATTCTGGTCTAAATGCAATGTTAAGCATATGAAGAATCATTCCCAATCAAGGATGAATTTTGTACAAGCAATGTTTTCAGGAAAAAAAAATTCCAAAGTTTATTATCAGTTATAGGTATCCTCTTGGGAATTCTTGAATAATCAACCACAAAAGTCGAGTTCATGGCATTTCTCTTGTTATTTCAGACTGAATGCAATCTTGAACATATATAGAATCATTCCTGATCAGTAACGAACTTTGAACAAACACAGTTTCCATGAAAAAAAATTTCAAATTTTATTACAAGTTATAGGTATCCTCTTGGGAATTCTTGAATAATCAACCACAAAAGTCAAGTGCATGGCATTTCTTCTCGATTCTGGATTGAATGCATTGTTGAACATATATAGAATCATTCCAGATCGGGAATGAACTTTGTACAAGCACAGTTTTCACAAAGAAAAAATCCAAAGTCTAATACCAGTTGAAGGTATCCTCTTGGGAATTCTTGAATAATCAGACACAAAAGTCAAGTGCATGTCATTTCTTCTGTTATTCTGGACTAAATGCAATGTTGAACATATATAGAATCATTCCTGATCAGGAATGATTTTTGTACGAGCACAGTTTCCACGAAAAAAATATCCGAAGTTTATTACCAGTTATAGGTATCCTCTTGGGAATTCTTGAATAATAAACCACAAAAGTCAAGTGCATGGCATTTCTTCCATTATTCTGGACTGATTGCATTATTGAACATATATAGAATCATTCCTGATCAGGAATGATTTTCGTTCAAGCACAGTTTTCACGAAAAAAAATCCAAAGTTTATTATCAGCTATAGGTATCCTCTTGGGAATTCTTGAATAATCAACCACAAAAGTCAAGTGCATGGCGTTTCTTCTGTTATTCTGGACTAAATGCAATGTTGAACATATATAGAATCATTCCTGATCAGGCATTTCTCTTGTTATTCTGGATTGAATGCATTGTTGAACATATATAGAATCATTCCAAATTGGGAATGAACTTTGTACAAGCACAGTTTTCACAAAGAAAAAATCCAAAGTTCATTACCAGTTATAGGTATCCTTTTGGGATTCTTGAATAATCAACCACAAAAGTCAAGTGCATGGCGTTTCTTTTGTTATTCTGGACTAAATGCAATGTTGAACATATATAGAATCATTCCTGATCAGGAATGAATTTTGTACAACACAGTTTTCACGAAAAACGATTCCAAAGTTTATTACCAGTTATCTTCTTGGAATTCTTGAATAATCAAACACGAAGGTCAAGTGCATGGCATTTCTCCTGTGATTCTGGATTAGATGCAATGTTGAACATATATAGAATCATTCCTGATCAGGAATGAACTTTGTACAACCACAGTTTTCACAATAAAAATCCAAAGTTTATTACCAGTTATAGGTATCCTCTTGGGAATTCTTGAATAATCAACCACAAAAGTCACGTGCATGGCATTTCTTTTGTTATTCTGGACTGAATGCAATGTTAAGCATATGAAGAATCATTCCCAATCAAGGATGAATTTTGTACAAGCAATGTTTTCAGGAAAAAAAAATTCCAAAGTTTATTATCAGTTATAGGTATCCTCTTGGGAATTCTTGAATAATCAACCACAAAAGTCAAGTGCATGGCATTTCTTCTGTTATTCTGGACTAAATGCAATGTTGAACATATATAGAATCATTCCTGATCAGGAATGAACTTTGTACAAGCACAGTTTTCACAAAGAAAAAATCCAAAGTTTATTACCAGTTATAGGTATCCTCTTGGGATTCTTGAATAATCAACCACAAAAGTCAAG
>NW_024089135.1:0-7934 GCF_014356525.2 Nilaparvata lugens | reverse complement strand
CTTAATGTTTAAATGTTTTTATATGTTTGCGCATTTACGCGAAACGCGGTAATAGATTTTCATGAAATTTGACAGGTATGTTCCTTTCTAATTGCGCGTCGACGTATATACAAGGTTTTTGGAAATTTTGCATTTCAAGGATAATATAAATGGAAAAAGGAGCCTCCTTCATACGCCAATATTGAAGTAAAAATAAGACTATAGAATTATTCATCATTATGTCTAGTGGACTATTATACTACCCGTTCAAAAACATCGAACATCTTGAAAATGTATCTTTCCATCAACGTTAGTAGACAGTTGACTATAATACTACCCGTTCAAAAACATCGAACATCTTGAAAATGTCTCTTTTCATCAACGTTGTAGACAGTTGCAGCCAGACCTGATAACAGCGCTCACACTCACATTCCGGGACGACGACACGTCACGGTACGATAGGACAGAAAGCTCTATGTTTATTTATGATTTTTTCTAGACATTTTAATTTTTTAAATCATTTATTAATTTTTGAGAAAACATAACAACAGGTCAATGTAACTTACTGAGCGCGAGGTCTACTGTTCACAGAACTACTAGTTTTTGAATAGTAGCGCTCATCGAATTTCCATCTAGCTGTTTACCCTGTTGTCAATATTTGCAGTAGCAGAAGTCTTCGGGGTGATTTACAGCATTCAAAATAAGGATTTTCGTTTGATAATAATAAGGTTAAGTTCATGGGAAAGATATCGCAAGCTTTTGATATAAGAACTGGTGTAAGGCAAGGGGATGGATTGTCTCCTCTTCTCTTCAACATCGCTCTAGACAAAGTAATGAGAGAATGGGAGAAGGAACTGAAGCAGGCAGGAGGTTGGGACCCTGTGATCCTGGGAAATCAGAAATCTGGAATTGAAATTCCATACTAGGCTTTTGCAGATGATTTAGTCATCTTTGCAGGGTCAGAGGAGAATGCAAGAAAACAAATTGAAACTTTAAAAGAAGTCGCAGAAAAGATTGGCTTATTGATTTCCTTTGAAAAGACTGTTTTCACCACAAGTCCCAATCTCAAGCTGAAAAAACTTGAAACAATGTACGGGAAAGTAAATAGCGTCACATCCTTCAAATATCTTGGAGAATTTATTTCTGAGAAGGAAGCCCTAAGAGAGAGAGAGAGAGTGAAAAAAGCACAAAAGTGATTTGGCTTGGTACAAAACATCTACAACAAGGAGTGTCTCTCAATAAAATCCAGGGTGCGACATTACAACACAGTAATTAAACCCATGTTTCTGTATGCAAGTGAAACTTTAGCTTTGAACACCAAACTGGATATCAGGAGAACAATTGGCCCAAGGAAAACGGAATTTGGCTGCAGAAGAACTGCGTTGTGGAAAAATACTCAAAAGTATCTGCCGATATCAAAAGGAGGAGATTAAAATTCTTTGGACATTTGATGAGACTGCCAGTGGATCGAATGACAAAGAGAATCCTACTTTTTGTGAAGAGCAAAAAGAACGGGGGGAAATTGGATTAAAAATTTACAGAAGGAATTATCTGATGCAGGAATTGATGATGACATAATATTTGACAGAAACCAATTTAGAAGGAGTGTTGCAAAGTGGGAAATACGCCAAGTGGAAATTAAGAGGAGAAACGTAGTCTTCTCCCAAGAAAGAAGAGAGGCTATATCGGCTAGAATGAAATGTTTTTGGAATAATCGTAGAATTAAGGATCTAGTACGGCATCCACAGTAAATACTTAGCGATTTCCATACAAGGGAATTTGACGCATAATATTAATATGCTAAGCACTAAGCTGTGTAGAGTGATCTATCTGCTGAGAAGCCTCGCTAATACGGTACCAAAATTATATTTACGGACAGCATACTTTTCTTTCTTTCACAGTCTCATGTCTTATGGTATTCTTCTATGGGGAAATTCAGCGCACATTAACGATATTCTCCTGCTACAAAAAAAAGCCGTGCGAATAATCACGGAATCACCTTATTTAGAACACTGTAGCCTTTATTCATAAATAATAAATTCTGACAGTAATAAATCAGTACATATATTCTGTTTTGTTATACACTAGGAGAATCTGCATCGTTACAATTAAGAAATACTGTTCACTCTGTTATACCAGAAACAATAGACAGATCTATATTCAATACCAAAGATTGTCTAAATCTTTAAACAGTTTTGAAGCAGTTGGGCAAAAGGTGTATACTAAGTTACCGCTACACCTCCAACAAACCCCCTAAAACTGTTCAAATTAAGGTGCACGATTGGCTGGCAAAAAATCCTTTTTATAAATAAATTAAGTGAATTTACGAGAGCAATCAGCATAACTTAATTCTTATTGACTAGCTGCTTAATTTTGTAATATTGTCTTTGTTATTTGTAATATTTGGAAATGTATCTAAATAGAATGTAATAGTAAAATGTGTCTCTTAATGTGTGACTGTCTATTTCATGTTCTATTTGTGTGACTTTCTCTTGTGCTTTTTTGGATGGCTGACAATAAAATTGAATTTATTTATTTATTTAATAATAACTACTAAGATGTTGTAAATTTTGTATTCCTGTCAATAAGACATTTCAATTATAGATTTTATTTCAATACTTTGCAGGGTCATTTGTACTACTTCTTCTGGGACGCTGTCGTGATGGTACGACGCATAGTTAAACACTTTAAATGGGAGAAAGTGTCAATCCTGGGCCATTCAAGGGGGGGATCTATTGGCTTCATGTATGCCGCGTATTACCCCACCGAAGTGGATTTCTTGATTTGTTTGGATATAGCCTATCCGAAATTGGAACCCATCGGGAAGATGGTGGATGATACAGCCAAAACGGTTGACAGGTGGAGTATATCTTTTTGATAGAAATTTAGAATTTTTGATTAATTTATTATTGACTTACTGTTCTGGATTTTTTGATTCTAGACTCTAATAGTATCTATTTGATTCAAAATTTGCTCGTTTATCTGAGTACAAGCCGTCAGGCTCGCTTCGCTCGCCATATCCGTCTAGCCAGGGGGCTCCGCCCCCTGGACCCCTGACTGGATCGTCCAAGAATGAGATCAGCAGGCTCGCTTCGCTCGCCTGCATTTTTCATTTGGGCATTTTTATCATATGTTAGGACAATCCATCGGGGCCCGACTAACGGATATGGCGAGCAACACCAATGTTAATCGAATACTGCCATTATAACGTGGACCTCACTATAGCAATTAGTGTTCGACAATATATACGTATCATCTCAACTTGATACACAACACCATAATGTGATACAGAACAGGATAGCGCTATCTGCTTTGTGGATGATAGACAAGGATAGCACACCAATGTTAATCAAATATTGCCATTATAAATTGGACCTCACTATAGAGCAAGAACAACCACACCATGATACAGTATCATCTCAACTTGATACACAACACCATAATTTGATACAGAACAGGATAGCGCTATCTGCTTTGTGGAATGATAGACAAGGATAGCAACACCAATGTTAATCAAATACTGCCATTATAACGTGGACCTCACTATAGCAGTTAGTGTTCGACAATATAATACAGTATCATTTCAATCTGATACACAACACCATAATTTGATACAGAACAGGATAGCGCTATCTGCTTTGTGGGATGATAGACAGGATGGCAACACCAATGTTAAACAATACTGCCATTATAACGTGGACCTCACTATAGACAGAACAACCACACAACAAGATACATATGAACAAAATATGATACAGTATCATATCAACTCGATACACAACACCATAGTTTGATACAGAACAGGAATAGCGCTATCTGCTTTGTGGGATGCTAGACAAGGATAGCAACACCAATGTCAATCAGATACTGCCATATAACGTGATCTCATTGTAGTCATCAGTAAGAACTCGATACGCTCGTTTCTATATTGATACTGATCAATACATGACTTGCAGTTCCCTAAACATTAGCACATCAACAAAATTGATCTTTTGATTGATTAGAATCAATGACACAGCAGTTTGCAAGCGATACAACAATAAATTTGATGAAGTTGATTCACCGAAGTTTATTAAAAATATTGATAAATATGAGATTTTATCGAACCTTTTCAGTACATGCTGTGATAGAAATTGAGATAACAATATTAGTGTTGCTATAGTGAGGTCCACGTTATAATGGCAGTGTTTGACTAACATTTGTGTTGCTATCCTTGTCTATCATTCCACAAAGCAGCTAGTTATATCCTGTTTTGTATCAAATTATGTTGTTGTGTATCAAGTTGAGATTATACTGTATCATATTTTGTTGATACTGTATCATATTGTGGTTGTTCTTGTTGTATAGTGAGGTCCACGTTATAATGGCAGTGTTTGAGTAACATTGGTGTTGCTATCCTTGTCTATCATTCCACAAAGCAGATAGTTATATCCTGTTTTGTATCAAATTATGGTGTTGTGTATCAAGTTGAGATGATACTGTACCATATTGTGTTGATACTGTATCATATTGTGTTGATACTGTATCATATTATGTTGATACTGTATCATTTTGTGGTTGTTCTTGTTCTATAGTGAGGTCCACGTTATAATGACAGAATCTGATTAGCATTGGTGTTGCTATCCTTGTCTATCATTCCATAAAGCAGATAGCACTATCCTGTTCTGTATCAAATTATGGTGTTGTGTATCAAGTTGAGATGATACTGTATCATATTGTGTTGATACTGTATCATAGTGTGGTTGTTCTTGTTCTATAGTGAGGTCCACGTTATAACGGCAGTATCTGATTAACATTGGTGTTGCTATCCTTGTCTATCATTCCACAAAGCAGATAGTTATATCCTGTTTTGTATCAAATTAAGGTGTTGTGTATCATATTTATATGATACTGTATCATATTGTGTTGATACGTATCATGTTATGGTTGTTCTTGTTCAATAGTGAGGTCAATATTATCATATTATCTTATAAAATATTGCCAAAAGATTTCTTAGTGCGCCTCTAAAGGGCCACTGAACATACCTACCAAATTGAACGTTTTTGGTCCGGTAGATTTTTAGTTCTGCGAGTGAGTGAGTGAGTGTGTGAGTGAGTGAGTCAGTCAGTCAGTGAGTGCCATTTCGCTTTTATATAGATAGATTGAAGAGCGTAAATTGTATTTTGAAAAGTGAAAGTGGCATAACCAACATTATGATTTGGACAGTATATAGTATAAATTGGAAATGGGACAGTTTTGGGCATGAGCCTGTCGTGCCTTTCCTCATCTCAAGTATTTGTACACAATGTGATAGATAGATAGTGTCACTCTCTCTCGATCTCTCTCCATCATAATTTTGGTAGAGAGTTAGTGGGGAGGATATTTTTAATATTCTTTCCGAAGAATGGACATTGATATGTCCAAAGCTCCGCCAATTTATGTAGATGCATAACAATATAATTTATCTATATTTATTATTTACCATTACTTTTTCATATCATATACAGTTCAATATTATTTTTCTTAGTCTCTATTATGTAAATTCATCTATAATTTTGCTGTATTGTAGCTATTGTATATAAGTGTATAAGCCAGTATATATTGTAATCTACATGAATAAAGTACTCAATCAATCAATCTATTCCTGTGTATCTGACTCTCTCTGTTTCGGTTGCACAAAAGCCGGTTAAATTTTAATAGTTCAAATTTAAATTTGAAGCTTTTGTGCAACCGACACTGAGTCTCTCAACCAGCAAAATTGATCTTATCTGCTATCCAGAGATTGTCAGTTTGGTGTAAGGGTTGGCATTCCTGACCGGCAATCAGGAGGTACTGGGTTCGATTCCCGGGCTGACAAATAATTTTTGAATAGTAGAGCTCATCGAATTTCCATCTAGCTGTTTACCCTGTTGTCAATATTTGCAGTAGCAGAAGTCTAGGGGTGATTTACAGCAATTGATTGAATTTTCGTTTAATAATAATAAATTATTCATCAATTAGCATTTAACAAATAATGCATTTCCAGTTTATTTCTATACTATAGTGAGGTCCACGTTATATGACAGAATCTGATTAGCATTGGTTTTGCTATCCTTGTCTATCATTCTACAAAGCAGATAGTTATATCCTGTTTTGTATCAATTATGGTGTTGTGTATCAAGTTGGATTATACTGTATCATATTGTGTTGATCTGTATCATATTGTGGTTGTTCTTGTTCTATAGTGAGGTCCACGTTTTAATGACAGAATCTGATTAGCATTGGTGTTGCTATCCTTGTCTATCATTCCACAAAGCAGATAGTTATATCCTGTTTTGTATCAAATTATGGTGTTGTGTATCAAGCTGAGATGATACTGTATCATATTTTGTTGATACTGTATCATGTTATGGTTGTTCTTGTTCTATAGTGAGGTCCACGTTATAATGACAGAATCTGATTAGCATTGTGTGCTATCCTTGTCTATCATTCCACAAAGCGATAGTTATATCCTTTTGTATCAATTGAGGTGTTGTGTATCATATTTATATGATACTGTGTCATGTTATGGTTGTTCTTGTTCAATAGTGTGGTCTATATTATCATATATAATATTGAGCATTCAATATTATCCTATATTATACTATACTAGTAGTTCTGTGAACAGTAGACCTCATGCAGTATTCTCATCCACAAGAACCTGATTGAAACTATAGACCTTATGGAAATACAGCAATAGACTGGCTACTCCACACATCTGTGTAATCACGTGTTAGCTGATTTATGATGAATAATTCTATAGTCTGATTTTTACTGTAATATTGGCGTATGAAGGAGGCTCCTTTTTCCTTTTATTTATCCTTGGAATGCGAATTTCCAAAACCTTGTATATACGTCGACACGCAGTTAAAAAAGGAACATACCTGTTTAAATTTCATGAAAATCTATTACCGCGTTTCGCCGTAAATGCGCAACATATAAATATATAAACATTCAAACATTAAGAGAAATGCCAAACCGTCGACTTGAATCTTAGACCTCACTTCGCTCGGTCAATTAATAGACAGTATCCGACAGAAATCGGCTTGAAATTTGGAACATGAACCTTCTATACTATGGGATATCTTGTCATGTTATCTTTTGTCAATGATAGAATAAATAAATATCATTGCAGTAATGAAATTAGTAGAATTGATAAATTCTTATCATTGCAGTATTTTTTCTAGGTTCCTACGCTATGAAACGTTCTCGGAAGATAACATGCCTTGCTATGGATATACTGAGATGATAGATCTGGTGGAATCTGCTTATTTGGGGTCAATCACCAATGACTCGGCCAGGATTCTTATGAACAGAGGCATGAAACCGGCGAAAACGAAGAAGGGAACTTTCAACTTTACCCGAGATATCCGATTAAAGGTGAATAATTAATTAATATATACTTTAAACCATAATCTCACTATGAACCACCATGAACTTCTGCACTTTAAGAGCCGGGTTCCGAGGTCGGGATCTATAAGATCTGGACTTACAGAGTCCAGGACTAAAATAAGCGCTCGGGCCTAAATCAACTTTCTCAGTCACGATTTTATCTTCTGAACTCCGGGGTCTATTGAGTTCTCGACTTATTTGAGTCCAGGACTTTATTGAACGCAGTAAACATGAGGGAAATTCACAATATTTTGCTGTTGTATTGTTGTTGGCATTATAGCAAAACGAAAGTAGCTGATTGCAGCGGGATAATCCAAATGAGCATGCTCTCCAAACTATTTTGTAAAAATCTGGTGTGGCGCACTCACACAACTTTCCTTGCCATTATGAAAATTGATCACCTGACGCTATGGTTCCCGCGCATCTCAATTCAAAGATTTGAGCCAGCTGGTGACAGGGCAATAACCCTGGAGACACACATGAGGTCTGCTACCTCTTCACAGTGAATGATTTAATAGAATCAACATAATTTGCAATTGAATAATCACATTTTCTCGAATTTAAAG
>NW_024089134.1:0-6935 GCF_014356525.2 Nilaparvata lugens | reverse complement strand
ATGAATGAATGAATGAATGAATGAATGAATGAATGAATGAATGAATGAATGAATGGATGAATGAATGAATGAATGGATGGATGGATGGATGGATGGATGGATGGATGGATGGATGTTTCAATGTCAGAAGAGTTAGGACCTTTCATGTAACAAGATCAAGGACCCTTCATAACTTCTGCTCTCCACTTAATAGAGTTTTGAGGCTATTCAATAGCGTTTGTGAAGGTGTTGATGTGCATGGCCCTGTTAGTGAGGTTGGAAGGCACATTATTGAGGCTATTCATAATTAAATTTGAATTCAGTTTCTGAATTGATTCAATTAATATGATGTCCGTGATTCTTATTAATTTTATAGAGTTGATCAAACCTACAGTTTAAATCCCTTAAATTTTATACTTGAATAACTGTTGTTGTTAAAACTTTTTCTTTTCTTCTCTGCTTTCATCAATTTTCTTCCCACAGTGGGAATGAATGAATGAATGAATGAATGAATGAATGAATGAATGAATGAATGAATGAATGAATGAATGAATGAATGAATGAATGAATGAATGAATGAATGAATGAATGATGAATGAATGAATGAATGAATGAATGAATGAATGAATGAATGAATGAATGAATGGATGGATGGATGGATGGATGGATGGATGGATGGATGGATGGATGAATGAATGAATGAATGAATGAACGAACGAACGAATGAATGAATGAATGAATGAATGAATGAATGAATGAATGAATGAATGAATGAATGAAGAATGAATGAATGAATGAATTGTCACAAAGTAAAATTGTGACGAGAAAATAATAAATAATATTATTGAAAGACGCTCGGCTATCAGCAATGCTAGCCGACCGCGGAGATAAGGGAGGTACCGATGGCGCACCATCTTCCGCGCATCTAGACGATTTCCACCGCCTCTGGCGGCGGCTCAACTCCATCCCCTCCACTTTTGGGGGAGTATTTAAAGGCCAGACGAGCCCCAAACCACAGCATTCCGCTCACAAACCTTCCTGCTCCTGGTACAGCGGCCTGTTGGCTGCCGTACGTCCCCGACCTCCTGCCCTGGTACAGCGGCCCCTTGGCTGCCGTACGTCCCTAACCTCCCATCTCCCTAGGGCACAGCGACCGTTGTCTGCCGTCCCTGTCCTCCCATCTACCTAGGCACAGCGGACCGTTGTCTGCCGTCCCTGACCTCCCATCACCCTAGGGCACAGCGGACCGTTGTCTGCCGTCCCTGTCCTCCCATTTCCCCAGGGCACAGCGGACCGTTGTCTGCCGTCCCTGTCCTCCATCTACCTAGGGCACAGCGGACCGTTGTCTGCCGTCCCTGACCTCCCATCACCCTAGGGCACAGCGGACCGTTGTCTGCCGTCCCTGTCCTCCATTTCCCCAGGGCACAGCGGACCGTTGTCTGCCGTCCCTGACCTCCCATCACCCTGGGGCACAGCGGACCGTTGTCTGCCGTCCCTATCCTCCCATTTCCCCAGGGCACAGCGGACCGTTGTCTGCCGTCCCTGACCTTCCATTCCCCCAGGGCACAGCGGACCGTTGTCTGCCGTCCCTGACCTCCCATCTCCCTAGGGCACAGCGGACCGTTGTCTGCCGTCCCTGACCTCCCATCACCTAGGGCACAGCGGACCGTTGTCTGCCGTCCCTGTCCTCCCATTTCCCCAGGGCACAGCGGACCGTTGTCTGCCGTCCCTGACCTCCCATCACCCTGGGGCACAGCGGACCGTTGTCTGCCGTCCCTATCCTCCCATTTCCCCAGGGCACAGCGGACGTTGTCTGCCGTCCCTGACTTCCATTCCCCCAGGGCACAGCGGACCGTTGTCTGCCGTCCCTGACCTCCCATCTCCCTAGGGCACAGCGGACCGTTGTCTGCCGTCCCTGACCTCCCATCTCCTAGGGCACAGCGGACCGTTGTCTGCCGTCCCTGTCCTCCCATTTCCCCAGGGCACAGCGGACCGTTGTCTGCGTCCCTATCCTCCCATTTCCCCAGGGCACAGCGGACCGTTGTCTGCCGTCCCTGTCCTCCCATTTCCCCAGGGCACAGCGGACCGTTGTCTGCCGTCCCTGACCTTCCATTCTCCCAGGGCACAGCGGACCGTTGTCTGCCGTCCCTGTCCTCCCATCTCCCCAGGGCACAGCGGACCGTTGTCTGCCGTCCCTGTCCTCCCATTTCCCCAGGCACAGCGGACCGTTGTCTGCCGTCCCTGTCCTCCCATTTCCCCAGGGCACAGCGGACCGTTGTCTGCCGTCCCTATTCTTCCTTCTCCCCAGGGCACAGCGGACCGTGTCTGCCGTCCTGTCCTCCCATCTACCTAGGCACAGCGGACCGTTGTCTGCCGTCCCTGACCTCCATCACCCTAGGGCACAGCGGACCGTTGTCTGCCGTCCCTGTCCTCCCATTTCCCCAGGGCACAGCGGACCGTTGTCTGCCGTCCCTGACCTCCCATCACCCTGGGGCACAGCGGACCGTTGTCTGCCGTCCCTATCCTCCCATTTCCCCAGGGCACAGCGGACCGTTGTCTGCCGTCCCTGACCTTCCATTCCCCCAGGGCACAGCGGACCGTTGTCTGCCGTCCCTGACCTCCCATCTCCCTAGGGCACAGCGGACCGTTGTCTGCCGTCCCTGACCTCCCATCTCCTAGGGCACAGCGGACCGTGTCTGCCGTCCCTGTCCTCCCATTTCCCCAGGGCACAGCGGACCGTTGTCTGCGTCCCTATCCTCCCATTTCCCCAGGGCACAGCGGACGTTGTCTGCCGTCCCTGTCCTCCCATTTCCCCAGGGCACAGCGGACCGTTGTCTGCCGTCCCTGACCTTCCATTCTCCCAGGGCACAGCGGACCGTGTCTGCCGTCCCTGTCTCCCATCTCCCCAGGGCACAGCGGACCGTTGTCTGCCGTCCCTGTCCTCCCATCTCCCCAGGGCACAGCGGACCGTTGTCTGCCGTCCCTGTCCTCCCATTTCCCCAGGCACAGCGGACGTTGTCTGCCGTCCCTATTCTTCCTTCTCCCCAGGGCACAGCGGACCGTGTCTGCCGTCCCTATTCTTTCCATCCCCTCAGGGCACAGCGGACCGTTGTCTGCCGTCCCTATTTTCCTTCTCCCCAGGGCACAGCGGACCGTTGTCTGCGTCCCTATTCTTCCTTTTCCCCAGGGCACAGCGGACCGTTGTCTGCCGTCCCTATCCTTTCTGTCCTTCCTTTTCCTACTCCACTGGAGCGGAACCGAGGCCGTAAGGCCGATACAAAATTACATCAAAGTGGTGTCATCAGAGAAGAGAGCGACCTTCACGCCGTCAGAAGCACCAGGAGGTGCTGTTCACGCCAGCTAAGGATCAAGAAGAAGGAAGAGGAACTTCGACTTGCCTCCTTCCCCGCCCACATTACGACTGAGCGAAGTCATCCAGGAGCAACACCTGGGTATCAATCACCCACCTCTGAAGCTACTCAGGGTGTACGTGATAGATTGGCGCCCAACGTGGGGCCCGAGGCAACGAAGTAAGACCCACTCAGCAACAGGTGCCCAAGCTGGGTTCAGAACCAACATTAACACAAACCTCACCCATGGACCCAGGCGTGGTTTGTGACAAAGTAAGAAGCTGGAGACTGTCATTCGACGGCCAGTCAGATGCTCCCAGCTTCTTAGAAAGGCTAGACGAGCTACAACAAGCCTATGGGCTCACTGGCAACCAACTACTAGTTGCGCTACCTGAGCTACTAGTTGGTAAAGCTACTCTATGGATGCGTAATCGTCGTGACCAGTGGAATCGTGGGACAACTTTGTGACAGATTTCAGATCACGCTACTACCCACTCACCTATGAGGAGGACCTCGAGAATTTGATACAGGCAAGGAAGCAAAGGGAAGGTGAATCGTTTGACGAATTTCTCGAAGATGTACTGACACTCATGAGGCGACGAGGAGGTCTCACAGACGAGAATAATTACAGAGAGTGTATAAAAATCTTCTCCCACGGTACAAATTGTATATTCGGCAATCGGATGTTCATAGTATTGATGAGTTGGAAAAATTCGCGAAAGAGTATGAACAGATCAAAGCAGAGGAGAAACAGAACAGACAGAGTTTGAGAGTTCACAAGACCGAGGACACAAAAAAAACCACAAGATCCAAGGTGGAAATAGAGAAAACTCCTAGTAACAGACCCTCTCTTAATGAGTCTGAACCAGTGTGTTGGCAATGTAAAAAACCGGGACACTGGAGATCACAATGTCCCGAAATCCCACCATGTAAAAAATGCGGGAAGAAGACACGGAACTGTGTCTGTGACATGCAAAAGGGGAATGAAACATCGAACAAGACAGCAGTGGTGCGAACGACACGGACGATTCCTGTGATCAAAGAGTCACCAAGGGACAACCGACTATTCATTGCCGTAATAATCGGCGGTAAAAAGTGCCAGGCCTTGCTAGATACGGGTGCTGAAGCTAATTATATGAGCAACGAGGTCTATGAAGTCATCCGGAAAATAGGGATGATACGGAAAGAACCAGCACGTCACCGCGCGATATTAGCTGATGGACGGTCAACCCCGTTAAATGGGAAAGTGACTACTAATGTGACCATAGAACAAACCACAATTCCACTAGCGGCGTCTATAATGGAAGGACTTGGGCAGGAGTTACTATTAGGCATGGAGTTCATGCGTGAGAACAGAGTGACAATTGACACATTCACGAGAGAGGTACAGTGGGATCCTCACCCATTGAATCCTTCATGTCAGCTAATTACGTCGCGATCTCTCTTATTGGGAACTAATACAACAGTAATCTCAACAATAGCAGCTGTACAATCCGAATCTCAGGACAACAAGGATCGCGACAAAGGATATTCATGCAGGTTGGTTTGAATGGAGTTGAACTCAATGCCTTGATTGATACGGGAGCAGAGTTGTCATACATTTCGAAGCAAGCAGCCGGCAAAATTAAACAGTCTGGAGAGACCAGTAGAAGAGCTATCACTCATCAACCTGCTCTTCTTGATGGCACTAAATTGCCCGTGGACGAGGAATTGAGACTGGCTGCCATAATTTGTGAGAGGAAGCACTACTTGCGAGTTTCAGTTTGTAATAATCTGAAAATCGAGATGATCCTGGGGTTGAAACACCTGAGAGATATGAGAGCACAACTTAATACTCAACAGAGGAGGCTACACTTGCCAGTGGCTAAGCTTCAGAAGAATATCGCACTTGCAACGGAAAAGGAGGATTTTGAAATGTTCCTAGAAGCAGAGTTGAAGAAATTTCATAATGTACCTGGATCCACACATCTACTCGAACACAAGATCAAGTTAAAGGAGGGAGTTGAACCATTCAGACAGCGTCCCTATCCCCGGAATCCAATCATGCAGAAGGTGATAAATGACGAAGTGGATACTATGCTTGCTCAACGGGTTATTGAACCAAGCTGCAGTGCTTGGAGTTCACCAATAGTACTCGTGAAAAAAGCGAATGGGAAGATCCGATTTTGCATCGACTTCAGGCAACTTAATGGAGTGACACATCGTGATGCATATCCCCTACCAAACATGACGGGTATTTTGGATAGACTCCGCAACGCTCGTTACATCTCTTCATTAGATCTAAAAAGCGGATATTGGCAAGTACCTCTCGCTAAAGACAGTAAGGAGCTGACAGCATTTACCGTGCCAGGACGCGGACTTTTCCAATTCAGGGTGATGCCATTCGGACTTCATTCAGCTGGTGCTACCTTCCAACGGCTGTTAGACCGGTGATAGGCCCAGAGCTGGAGCCCTATGCGTTCGCATATTTGGACGATTTAATAGTACTTGGAGAAACACTTGAAGCGCACAAACAGCACCTGACTGAGGTGTTTTGTAGGCTAAGAGAGGCCGGATTAATTATTAATGAAGAGAAATACCAACCCTGAGGACATGACGCATCGGATACAATCATTATATCCAGAATTGCCTCTTCCCCGAGAATCAACATCAACTGTATGTCAGATCGAGGAATCACCACAAGCGGGAGGACAAGGAACCCCGTCCCTTCAAACATCACCACCGCTATGTACAGTTGAGGCACTACCACCCCTCGTGTCACCAATTCCCACAGACGAGGAAGATGCCTTCCTCGAAGAAGGAGGGGGTGATTTTTCGTTATCACCCTCCTATGGAGGCGGAAGCCCACCTGCAGCCCCGCCACAAGTATCCTGGGTTGACATGGTCGATCATTGGGATGAGATGACCGACTCCGAACGGCGCGCTGCTATTCATGCCCCAGCCACCAGCACAAGTGGGACTTCTGAGAGGGATGTAACAGAGGCAACAGCACCCCCCACGGTCATGGATGTGAACGATTCCACACCACCCCCCACTGCTATGGATGTGGAGGAGTCCGTGCCACCCTCAATGGTTATGGACGTTGGAGAGCCAACGCAGTGTGCAACGATCAATGAAGTGGTCCCACCGTCCCAGGAACCCACACCAGGTCCCTCAAGGAGGAGGGATCCAGTTTTCTGCAACCGAGTATCGACGCCTGGTAAGCGCAAACGGGCTGGCAAGCCACGTATAAAGATCCAATTACCGGATGGACGACGTAAATATGTGCCCATAGATCAGGCATAGATGATGCCTATAGGCAGTGGCATACACCTCTAAAGGTGATGCCTGAGCGGCATACACCTCTTAAGGTGATGCCTGAGAAGGTGTACACCTCTTAAGGTGATGCCTAGATGGCTCACGCCTTTTAAGGTGGTGCCATAGAGGGCTCCGAACACCCCCCCCCCCAAGTAGGAGTGGGGTGTCACAAAGTAAAATTGTGACGAGAAAATAATAAATAATATTATTGAAAGACGCTCGGCTATCAGCAATGCTAGCCGACCGCGGAGATAAGGGAGGTACCGATGGCGCACCATCTTCCGCGCATCTAGACGATTTCCACCGCCT
>NW_024089133.1:0-5516 GCF_014356525.2 Nilaparvata lugens | reverse complement strand
TTTGTGATCGGAATGAAGAAGACGAAGAATAAGATGATAAAAAGAAGAACAAGAAGATGATGATGAAGAAGGAGAAGAAGAGTGGGAACAACAGAAGAAGAAGAAATACGATAGAGAAGGAGAGATGATGAAGACAAAAAAAGAATAAAAATAAGGGGGTAAAGGAGAAGGAGAAGGAGAAGGATGGGAACAACAGATGAAAAAGAAGACGATAAAGAGCAGTAGATGATGAAGAAGATAATGAAGACGAAGAAGAAAAATAAAAAGAGGGAAGATGAGAAGGAGAAGGAAGAAAAAAAGAAGAATGGGAACAACAGAAGAAGAAGAAGTCGATAAAAAGAAGAGAAGATGATGAAGACGAAAAAAGAAGAAGATAATGAAGACGAAGAAGAAGAATAGAAAAAGAAGAAAAATAAAAAGAAGGAGAAGAAGAACATGGGAACAACAGAAGAAAAAGAAGACGATAAAGAAGAAGAAGAAGATGATGAAGAGAACAAAGAAGAAGAAGATAATGAAGACGAAGTAGAAGAATAAAAGAAGGCAAAGAAGGAGAAGGAGAAGAAGAAGAAGAAGAAGGAGGATGGGAACAACAGAAGAAAGGAGACGATAAAGAAGATGAAGATGATGGAGACGAAAAAAAAAGAAGAAAGATGATGAAGACGAAGAAGAAGAATAAAAATAAGGGAAAAAAGGAGAAGGAGAAGGAGAAGAAGGATGGGAACAACAGAAGAGAAAGAAGACGATAAAGAACAAGTAGATGATGAAGAAGATAATGAAGACGAAGAAGAAAAATAAGAAGAAGGGAAAGATGGAGAAGGAGAAGGAGAAGAATGGGAACAACAGAAGAAATAGAGAGACGATAAAGAAGAAGAAGATGATGAAGACGAAAAAGAAGAAGAAGATAATGAAGACGAAGAAGAAGAATAAAAAGAAGGGAAAGAAGGAGAAGGTTGAGAAGGAGAAGAAGAAGAATGGGAACAACAGAAGAAAAAGAAGACGATAAAGAAGAAGAAGATGATGAAGACGAAAAAGAAGAAGAAGATAATGAAGACGAAGTAGAAGAATAAAAGAAGGCAAAGAAGGAGAAGGAGAAGAAGAAGAAGAAGAAGGAGGATGGGAACAACAGAAGAAATAGGAGACGATAAAGAAGATGAAGATGATGGAGACGAAAAAAAAGAAGAAGATGATGAAGACGAAGAAGAAAAATAAAAAGAAGGCAAAGAAGGAGAAGAAGAAACATGGGAACAACAGAAGAAAAAGAAGACGTTAAAAAAAGGTGAAGAGGAGAAGGAGATGTGGAAGGAGAAGAGAGAGTGAAAAGAGAAAGAAAAAGGAGAAAATAATGATGAAAAAGAAGATAAATCACAATAGATCTGATTTTATCAGTATTTGAAAAGGTGGTATTGACACGATAATAAAATAACAAGATAATCTTATTCGATAGAATAACAGGGTGATTATGTAGGGGCTTAACTTAAGTTCTACTTGACAAAAGGACTTGACTCGACAAAGGCTGGCTGACTTGAATCAAGTAGAGTCCTTATTCCAGATCAGTGAGCTCTGTAAAGGAAACGGGATTAAATGCTCTCTTATCAACAACGTCGATTTCTATGTCAGCATTGTGCTCTCTCATTCTCTCTCTTGCTATATATGTCTTTCCCTCTCTCATTCACTCACACTCACTCACTCTATCTCTCACTCTCTATGTCTATTTTTCTCTCTCTTTCTATCTTTCTATTTGGTAGAGAGTTAGTGGGAAGGATATTTTTAATATTGTTTCCGAAGAATGGACATTGATATGTCCAAAGCTCCGCCAATTTATGTACATGCATTACAATATTATTATCTATAGTTATTATATCACAAATCGCTTTTCCATATCATATACAGTTCAATAATTATTTTCTTAGTCTATATTATGTAAATTCATCTATAATTTTGCTGTATTGTAAGCTATTCTATTTAAGTGTATAAGCCAGTATATATTGTAATCTACATAAATAAAGTACTCAATCAATCTATCTTTCTCTCTCGCTCTCTCTCTCTCTCTCTCTCACTCACTCACCTCCTATTCGAATCTCCCACTATCTTTCCATCTTTCACTATTGCTCTATCATTCTCTCTCTCTTCCTCTTCCTTCACTACTCTTTCGTCTCTCTTCTTATCCTGCAACAACGCTCTCTTTCCCCTTTATCTGTCCTCTCTCTCTCTCTCTCTCTCTCTCTCTCTCTCTGTTCACCAATTTATGTAGATGCATTACAATATTATCACAAATTATTACAAATTGCTTTTTTCGTATCATATACAGTTCAATAATTATTTTCTTAGTCTATATTATGTAAATTCATCTATAATTTTGCTGTATTGTAAGCTATTGTATATTAGTGTATAAGCCAGTATATATTGTAATCTACATAAATAAAGTACTCAATCAATAAATCTTTCACTATCTCTCTCACTCACCTCCTATTCGAATCTCCCACTATTTTTCTATCTTTCACTATCGCTCTATCATTCTCTCTCTCTTCCTCTTTCTTCACCACTCTTTCGTCCCTCTCCTAATCCTGCACCATCACTCTCTTTCTCCTTCATCAGTCTTACTCTCACTCTCTCTCTCTCATTCTCTCTTCTCACTCTCTCTCTCTCTCCGCCAATTTATGTAGATGCATAACAATATTATCTTTAGTTATCTCAAATTGCTATTTTCATATCATATACAGTTCAATAATCATTTTCTTAGTCTATATTATGTAAATTCATCTATAATTTTGCTGTATTGTAAGCTATTGTATATAAGTGTATAAGCCAGTATATATTGTATTCTACATTAATGGAGTAATCGATCAATCAATCAAACTCTTTTCACTCTCACTGTCTCCCTCACTAACATTTCACTCGTATCTCACACTCTTATTCTATATCTTTCTTTTTCTTCCCGTTTCGTCTCTCTGTTCCCCTTATCCTATCAGTGAAGTTCTCAATTGGCAAATTCAATATCGTTCAAATCGGATTTAGCAACCCCTTAACAAAAGACTGAGTTGGAAGACCTCCCTCCTTCTCTTCCTTTAAGCTGCCACTATAGTGAAATTCACTTAAAACTATCAGAAACTCTCAAAGATATCAACTATTGCTTCCCAACCTACCCAATTTCTCTATAGTGAGGTCCACGTTATAATGGCAGTGTTTGATTAGCAATGGTATTGCTATCCTTGTCTATCATTCAACAAAGCGAATGGCGCTATCTCTTTCTCGCTTTGCTCTGTTGCCAGATCGTCTTTTAACAATGTAGAATTGATAATTAATCGACAAAATATTTGATTTCAATTCATCTCTTTTCTGTATACTTTTCTGGTTACTTGTAATTGACCGAGCGAAGTGAGGCCTAAGATTCAAGTCGACGGTTTGGCATTTCTTTAAATGTTTAAATGTTTAAATGTTTTTATGTTGCGCATTTACGGCGAAACGCGGTAATAGATTCTCATGAAATTTGACAGGTATGTTCCTTTTTAAATTGCGCGTCGACGTATAAACAAGGTTTTTGGAAATTTTGCATTTCAAGGATAATATGAAAGGAAAAAGGAGCCTCCTTCATACGCCAATATTAGAGTAAAAATCAGACTATAGAATTATTCATCATAAATCAGCTGACAAGTGATTACACAGATGTGTGGAGAAGCCGGTCTATTGCTGTATTTCCATAAGGTCTATAGTTTCAATCAGGTACTTGTGGATGAGAATACTGCATGAGGTCTACTGTTCACAGAACTACTAGTTATTGTTGGAAATAGTTAATCATATTTTATATTTTCGAAAAAATATATTTTCTCACAGATACCTTGAAGAGTGACCATTTGTGCACTGATTGCAGACTGCAAAGAATCACTTTTCCGCACTAGTGCGCAAAGTGAGTACTTTGCATACTCCAGATTTGCAGCATGACAACGCAAAATAGTTAGTAGGCTATTTGGAGCACCAGTGCAGGAAAATCAAAATTAGGTTGGTAATACTCATAGTGAGACCCTCTTTATAATGGCCGTGGAGAACAGCGTTGCCTTGCCATTATGTGCTTTGATCATAGTCATTTCAATGCTTACATAACATAAACCCCCTTCAAGCAGACACATAAATTTTCAATTGAATTACTTACCATTATGATTCAATTTCAAATAAATTAAGGTTTTTATTAATAATAAAATTACACAGGAAAGCATTTAATGGATTTCAGGGAATTTCACCCATAATTACGCACTTTTCATATTCAATGGTAACTGTAGGAAAAAATTAATGTGAAATACGTGCGCAAAGTTTGTTTGCTGCACTCAAAAAACCATTCCACCCTCGCCTACGGCTCGTGCGTAACGTTTCTTTCGGTGCAGCAAACTGTCACTTTGCGCCCTAGTTGCATAAATAACTATTTTCAAAGATGTGATAATAAGTTATCATGAATAAGATAAAATATTTTGTCAATTAGTTGAATTTCCACATTGTTGATAAACGGTGTGGCAACATCGCAATGCGTGAAAGAGATAGCGCCATCAGCTTTGTTCAACAATAGACAAAGATAGCAACACCATTGCAAATCACACACTGCCATTATAACGTGGACCTCATTATAGGTATTTCATGATAGATAAAATCTATCAATTTCAGGCTCAATTTATAGAAGAATTTGAAAAACTCACAGAGAAAGACAAAAGAGAAGTCATATGGAAATCTCAAATCTATCAATTTTACACTCAATTCATCGAAGAAGTTGAGATAATTTCGTCAAAAGAGAGAAAGAGAAAAAACAAAGAAAGGAGAAGGAAACAGACAGTGAAATTCTGAATTAGAGAGAGAAGAATAACAAGGAAGTGAGAGAATGGTCTATGTCCATATCAGAGTATATAATATTCCTATGAGAGTAAACAACGTATATGATAATAATATTCCAGTCTGGTGAATAGTCAAAATGATATCTGGTGTCATTCTCTGATCTCTGTCACATCTACATAGATATGATCACTTCTTCTTCTTCACCTTCACCTTCTTCTTCTTCTTCTTCTTCTTCTTCTTCTTCTTCTTCTCTTCTTCTTCTTCTTCTTCTCTTCTTCTTCTTCTTCTTTTCTTCTTCCCCTTCTCCTTCTTCCACTTCATGGCTTGGAGTATCTGTCACGTTTCATTCATATCTCTCTCTTTTGTTTTGAATATTCGCATTTAGCTCCCCTACTTCCTCATTAGTTGACTTCTTCTTCTTCTTCTTCTTCTCTTCTTCTTCTTCTCTTCTTCTTCTTCTCTTCTTCTTCTTCTTCTTCTTCTTCTTCTTCTTCTCTTCTTCTTCTTCTCTTCTTCTTCTTCTTCTCTTCTTCTTCTTCTTCTCTTCTTCTTCTTCTTCTTCTCTTCTTCTTCTTCTCTTCTTCTTCTTCTTCTTCTTCTTCTTCTTCTTCTTCTTCTTCTTCTTCTTCTTCTCCTTCTTCTGTCCTCCCATATCCTTCTCCTTCGTATCTCCTTCTTCCTCTTCTTAACCATCCCTTCTA
>NW_024089132.1:0-5000 GCF_014356525.2 Nilaparvata lugens | reverse complement strand
GATATTATTGTAGAACAGCTGTTTTTACATTTTTTAAAAAATCCTCTAATTTCATAATTCAAACAAAAGAAAATGTACTCTGAAAACAATAACAATAGTATAATCGTAGTTTAATAAAATTATTATCCGCCAATCGGCATAATGTTCTCCTTTAATTATCCTCTTTCAAGAATGAGGCTTATAGATCAATGAGCAAGGTAAGTTGTGTGAGTGTACCACACCAAATTTTTAGTTATGTTGTAATAGTATATTTCGCACTAGGGCCAAAATGAGACTTTTCTGGCTCGAAATAGGTTTTCAAGTCGAGGCCGTAGGCCGAGGACTAGAAAAGATTGAGAGCCAGAAACAAATTTTTGCCCATGGTTGGAACGTTCTTTTTCGCCACACAGAAAAATAACAATATAAATATAAGAATAATTTATGTTTATTAGGCACTTCCGAAAGCAAAGGAAGGTCATAGCTCTAGCAAATCTGAGGTAATCTGAATATCATGAAATTGTCGAAGTATTTTATTCTTTAATCTGATTTGTCTAAATAACTAAAAGAGATGTTCAATTATGTAAGGTTGAGTTTATAATTTTATTCTTCCAATTGACAATAAATGATGTTATTATAAATGTTTTGATTCTTGAATAATAAACACAAATAATGAAACATTTTTGAATCAGCTGTTTTAGCACGAAATTTGGCCAATCTGAATGTCACCGTCAACAATGCTTGTGTCGTTGACTTCGGAAGTTTAGGTTAGAAGTTCTTCCTACTCTGAAAATCGAATTTGAATAATTTTATAGTAAATCTATTCATCCAAATAAAATGATATTATCTTATGCAGAATACTTATTCAACTCTAGAAGCATAAACTGATTCCATTTCATGAACCATTTTGTAAACACGTTCACATCAAATCAGAATCAGCTGACTTCAAGGTGTTTACAGCCCTAGGGCCTAAAACTTTTACCGGCCTGGTCAGAAAACAGTCATTTTCGGCCTCCATATGCGCACGAAAACCAGCTCATTACATCCAGTGGGGCGAAAAACATTTTACTGGTCACGTAAGTTTTTAAAATTTATTTTATGCAGTTCCATAAAAATGTAGGTGGAGGAAAAATGTTGTGTATATCACGAGTGAAAAATGTTTTTTCTTCCTCAGGAAAATTGTTGCCCTCGGCTTCGCCTCGGGCTTCAAACTTTTCCCTCAGGGAGAAAAAACAGCACTTTTCACTCTAGATATACAAATACTATTTGGGCTCTCTTGTAAATCAGCCGTTCGAGATCACGCCCTCTAACTCTGAAGAACAGATTAATAAATTTGTCCTTGATAGGGTTAAATACTATCAAGTTCATGATTCGACCTATTTTAGACGGCCCGTGCCACTCGGACAATGAACTTGAGTAACAAGTTAATAGTTGTAGGTAATGTGTAATTGATTGAGGCAATTCTGTTGAAGCTAAAGCAATACAGCTAGTGAAGCAATGCCTACTCCGGCTGGCATTCATTTACTATTAACAGGCCAGACCAAGGCTACTCCATAATTTTCTATCCTCTGAATTATCAATGAGCCCACCACAAACCGTAAAGGTTTCGGAATTCCCTTCAAAACTCTTTTTACAGGTAAACACTCTCACTCTCTTTACACCCTCTCTCTTTTTCGCTTTCCTTTCATCACTCTTACTTTCAGTAGCTATGACAATTTTTTTGCGTAAGTCCAGGATAGAGCATGAATGAAGTCAACTGTACAAAGTACTAGCCCATTAACTCACAGCAGACAGCTTCCCTTTCTAATGATCATCCTCATTCATAGAATCTCTCACTGACCTCTCACCACTTTCTTTCCCTCTCACCCTGTCTCTTTTCTCTCTCTCCCACTTTTTCTCCTTCTTCTTCACCTTCCTCTTCGTCTTCTTTCTTTCTTCATCCCCTTCTTCTCTTCTTCCTCTTCCTCTTCCTCTTCCTCTTACTCTTCCTCTTCCTCTTCCTCTTCTTCCTCTTCTTCTTCTTCTTCTTCTGTCTCCTCCTCCACCTCCTCTCTCTCATCGTACTTCCTCTCCTACTCTCCTTCTCCCACTTTTCCTTCTCCTTAAACCTCCTACTACTATATCACCCTCTCCCTTAACTTCTCCTCTCCTTCTCATTCCTTCTCCTTCTTCTTCTCCTTCTCCTCTTACTCCTCTTCCTCCTCTTAATCTCTTCTCATCCCTCCTCCTACTCCTTATCCTCCTCCTACGCCTCCTCCTGCTCCTGCTCCACCTCCTCATCCTCCACATCCATCCTCCTTCGCCACCTCCTCCTCCTCATCATCATAATATAGGCTAGTCTACTTTCTACAGTTGTAAAGCGTTACGGTTGTGATGTTTCAGTAGACCTACATAGAATCGTGATTAATATATTCAGATGTTATTGATTTCTGAGTAGCTGTTTCACCTACTTGACCCCTCTGGAAAAGTTGATCGAGCTCGATAAAAGACAGAAGATAACAGTATAACAGAAGATAACAGAAAAGTGTTTCTACTTTCTATCACGACACGAACAATTGCGATCAAATGCAATCCAAGATGGCGGCTAAAATGGCATAATGTTGTCAAAAACAGGGTCTTTCGCGATTTTCTCGAAAAACGGCTCCAACGATTTTGATCAAATTCATACCTGAAAAAGTCTTGATAGCTCTACCAACTGTCACAAGTCTCATATCTGTAAAACTTTCAGGAGCTTCGCCTCATCTATGCAAAGCTTGATTCCAGATTCCCAATTATCAGCTTCAGATACAATTAAACATGAAATTTCAGGTGGAAAAGATTGAGCATGAAAATCTCTTCAATTGATGTTCGTAACATAATTCACCTAAGATGAAAATAAGCTCGAATTTCGACAAAATTATTATTTGATTGCAAACTGTTGGCAACTGTTGATTCTATAAGATCATTATGAAGAGATAGCAGACCTCGTGTGTCTCCAGCGTTATTGTCCTGTCACCAGCTGGCTCAAATCTTTGAATAGTAGGCTTGAGATGCGCCTGTACTCTAGCGTTAGTGATTAATTTTCATAACGGCAAGGAAAGTTGTGTGAGGCGCCACACAGAGTTTTCTTGTATAATTGAGCGTAGATCCTCACATATGAATCTCATTTGAAGCGGCAAAGAATACTATAGTGAGGTTACGGTAATGGCAGTGTTTAATTAGAAATTGTTTTTTTTTGCAAAAAATTACAATTCCATATTGTACAATATAATTACAAGAGTATTTCATTAAAATAAAACTCAACTTGATAAAGAAGTTACTGTCTAATACAAATAGACATTGATTTCAACTTGAGTATAACAATATCAATATTATTAATGTAATATTTGGCACTGCCAACATAAGAACCTTGTGTTCTTAATGTTAAAGAAAGTTTTACAGTAATTTACAAAAATCTCAAAGCTTGAAGAAAAACAAAACTTAAGATACTACATATTATATGATAAAGAGATATCCAATTAATTATTTTGACGTCTTGAGGCTTCATGACAGTTATCTTTCAAAAATAGAAAATAATTACAATGAAACTAAACTCCTGTTAGATGACGTGGGACAATTACATACGGTTTAAGAACCTGAGACTGGAAAACCATCGTTCACATTTTCTAGTAACAATGCTTTTTCGGTACAATACTATACTTCATACATAGTTTGTAGAATATATTCTGCTCAATCCAATATTCTATATTTTCAAGTAAATTACATGAGATTTTAATTGCTATCCTTGTCTATCATTCAACAAAAGCGGATAGCGCTATCTTTCTCGCTTTGTTCTGTTGTCACATCGTCTTTTACAATGTAGTACAATAATTAAATGACAAAATATTTTATCTTATTATGAAAATCATTATAAATTATGAAAAAATTATCTCTTGCTACTAAAATAAATCCTATACTATTAAACGAGCAATATCTGTTTAGATGTTTGGATGTTTCATGTTTATATGTCTATATGTTTGTATTTCACCGGATCTCGAAAACGGCTCTAACGATTCTCACAAAATTCAGAACATAGTAGGTTTATAATAAAAGCTTCGATTGCACTAGGTCTCATTCCTGGAAACTCGCTGAAGACATTAAAAGGATAATTATTATTATCCTTGGGAAAACAGCTGATAATAATTATTTCGTCGTCTGCTGGTGATGGAAGTGAGTGAGCGAGTTCATGTGTGTGGGACTGTGTCAAAATGTGACTCAGCTGTAATCAGCTGTAATCATTATCAGGTACTAGTGCCGTTGCAAAAAAGCAGGCTTATTTTCAATGCTGATTATTCCAGTAGATCCTCTTTTTGAAATAACTGGTCTTCTTGACTTGGTTCACGTGAAGTTAATCAGGATTAAAATTAACCGGCTTTTGTGCAACTGTGCCTTTGTGAGGAAATTTTCGCATTCCTCAAGGAATTGATCTCATTCACTGTGAGGTTGAACATTTCTGTATGAATGTTTTGAATGTTATTATAATTTTTTCTTTCGTAATATTTTTTTTTTTGCTTTTGTACTCCAGAGCGAAGCTCGGTCCCCGATATTTGATTATTGAAATGAGAATAAACAGTTCAATTCTTCTTACAGCTCAATCGTTTGATTGGTTGGCAGCCTTCCATCTAAATCTGTCCATTGCTCTCTCTTCCATTGTTCATAGCTCATAGCACCCAATCCTTCATCATTTGTCTTAAGTACTGTAGCCGGGTCTCTCACGACCCCTTGTCCATCAAACTGTACCTTCCAGAATACTTGACGTGAATGAGTCGTGCTTATTATGTGTCCAATCCAAGAATGTCGTCTGGCCTTGAAAATTCAGAAGAGTTTTTTTTTCTGCCGCCCTCTGGAATACCTCCTCATTAGTAACTCTGTCTGTCCATTTTATTTTGAGCATACGCCTCCAACACCAACTTCAAAAGCATTCGAGTCTTTTCCTCAGCCTTACCAATAGTCCACGTTTCAGACCCATAAAGAGCTATACTCCAAATGCAACTCTTTATTAGTCT
>NW_024089131.1:0-5313 GCF_014356525.2 Nilaparvata lugens | reverse complement strand
CAATATTACTTTGATAAGTATTTGGGGAATAATAAACACCAGCTGATCAGATTCAGTTTAAGCCTACAATGCATGTGTAAACAGCCCGGGGCGGAACGTTTGAAATGTTCAAAAATATTGCAATAACTAAACGTGTGTAGGCCTATCTGTTGAATGAACCAATCCAATAGCTATGTACAATAATTGACTACTAGGCCTATAGTGTGCGCGGTCCACGTTATAAAGTCAGCACCTCATTAACATTGGTGTTGCTATCCTTGTCTATCTGCAGACAAAGCAGATAGCGCACATGTTATTATTTTGAGTAAAGAAAGAATTGAATTGAAAGCATGTTATTAACAACAGGATTACACAATCAATATTGGCTTAATATGAGTTCTACCTGTTTTATCCATTAAGCCTGGTTTTCATTAGTAGAGTTAGTGGTTGATTTCCCTGGGCAAGTACTAACTATCTTGTGAACTCTCCCAATGAAAACGATCATGGTAGAGTACTAGTTTTTAGTAGAGTAGAGAATGGGATAGTACTCACCACTTGCCTTCCCCCCCACCGCTTCCACTCTACTTACCACTACTATTTCATTTCATTTTCATTTTCATTTATTCAACTCAAAACAAAAACAGATACAAAAATAATCATATACAATTTGTGATATATTATCCCTACAACTATGCTAATGAAAACAGTGTCGAGCTGGTAGAGTAGAGTCGTGTCGTAGGCATCAAGTTTAAGGCTGTGCAAAGGCTAAAAATGAAATTTCTACTGGTGATATTTTTCAAAGCTTTTCGATTGTTATTCAATTTACCAAAAATAACTCAACTAAAAGTTATTTTTAGTAAATTAAATAACTATCTGAAAAAATGATATTTTCAGAAAATTTTTGTTTTTCTAGATCAACAATACCATGAGAATCTCCTCTGAATCTCATGGATTATCTCTTACCGAATTTGAAATGTTCTGTCCAAAAATTTAAACTTTAGGCGCTCATATCTCAAAAAGTAATGATCAGAAAAAAAAATGTTTTCCTGAGAAAACTTTTTCATTTCGATAGCTTGATGATATACAAATAATAATAATAATAATAATATTGAGTGACCTGGCTGGCTCAGGTCTGGTGTCAGAGTTTTCAGGTCGCAACTGATCAATTTCAGGGCCTCTGACATGACCTAACGACTAATTATATTATATAATAATACATTATTATATTGATATACAAATCAAAAAAACTTTGAAAAATACCTCGAGTAAAAAGTTTATTTTTAGCCTTTGCACAGCCTTAATAAAGTGTAAATAATATAATGCTATATTTAACAACATAATGACGAAATATTACTGTTAATCTCTAAATGGCTTTGTTACATGTCATATCTCGAGGCACAGTGATTGTGAATGGATTGAAATTTGTAGATAGTATCTTATCAACAATATACAACACATCTTAATATATCATGATAGTAAATCATAATATCAACATCAAATTCTGAGAGTATCATGAGAATCAAGAAAGAAAAAGGGTTAAATGGCGTTATATATACAATCGATAAAAACAACTTGCTTATTTTCAAGTACTCGCGAGGCATTTTATTAATTGAGGGCGCTGAATCTGAAATCACAATTTCTCTTCTCATTTTTACGCGATTTAGGTTTTGGTGGATAGGCAGGCAAAAGACGGACGATTGATGGAGAAAGATTGCCGGCCGAAACAATTCAAGTGGACGACTTAAGCTTGAAGACCGACCGATCCGTTTTACCGTCCAGACGCAACGACTTACATGCTCCGACTTTTGCTGAGCAAAAGACTGAAGCTAAACTTGAGCGTCTGCAACGGGCTTTAAGGGCTTTAGTCTGTTCACTAGACAAACACTTTACCTGCTATTCTCAATTGTAGTGAAAACAGTTACTCGACCAAGTGAGTAAAGTAGAGTCAGTATGCCAGTTACTCGACCAAGTAAGTAGAGTAGAGTTGGTATGCCAGTTACTCGACCAAGTAAGTAGAGTAGAGTTAGTATGCCAGTTACTCGACCACTAACTCTACTAGTGAAACCCAGGCTTTAATGAATAAAACATCAGATCAGATGTAGGCTACTGGAATAACTTGGATCACACATCTATCCACTACACAAGGTTTTGGCAATAGAGATTCGGCAATTCTGCCGTTCTATCATTTCAACTGACTTTATAAAACGTGAATAATCTCACTATAGGTGCAAAGTTTAGAATTTAGAAATCTATCAACAAAACTAATGTCATACTATATTAGCTACTATACCAAGGTCCACGTTATAATGGCAGTGGAGAAAGATAGGAGAACAACGTTGCCGATCCTCCGCCTTCTATAGACGGTAGCTGATACAGGTTTATTGATGTAATATTAACTGTTCATTCTCGTTTCAAATAATCAATTATATTTTATCAGGCAAGAAATATATTTTTCATTAGTGAATTTTCAAAATTAAAATTAAATATGTTGTTGATTATATTTGTACATTGTTAAAAAAACGATCTGGCAACAAAGCAAAGCAAGAGATAGCGCTATCCGCTTGTTGAATGATAGACAAGGATAGCAATACTAAACACTGCCATTATAACATTGACCTCACTATAAACATTCAGATAATTCTACACTAAGACCCAGTTGCACATAAGCCTGTTAAATTTTAATCACGATTAAATTCTACGAGAACCAAACCGAGAAGGGTTTTCCTTAAAGAAGGCTTCTCTGATTGGTACATGTGGCATTTATTTATTGAGGTTAGCACAAACAATTCAATGAGCGGAACAGAGAAAAACAGGCGACTGCCAAAACTTCCTCTAATTTAGTTTCAAATTGTCCAAGTATTATACATAGGTTATGTTCATTTCAATTTATACACAAAATCTTAAATCTACACACTTAATTAAATTTAAGTTTTGCAGTCTGCAGATTTTCATTGTAATCAAATTAAATCATCAATCTGCATTTAATCGGCATTATAAGTTAACAGACGTTTGTGCAAACTGGGGTAAATCTAGAACTAACTCACAGTTTTGTGAATCATCATCATCATCAAATCGTCGTCAGCTTCCAGCTATAAGAATGATCGGCAAAGGAGAGCCGGATGAAGAAGAGATGTAGCAGAAGAGATGCGGAGAACGAAGCAGAAGAAGAAGAAGAAGAAGAAGAAGAAGAAGAAGAAGAAGAAGAAGAAGGAGAAGCCTGTCGAGTCACTCACGCTGTCCGCACTGAAAACAACAATCATTTATTTAAAGAAATCGCTAACAAAATCAAATATAATATCAATATTTATTAAAAAAAAAACATATTTATAAAAATGGTTGACTGATTTTTAGCAAAGCACAAACAAGATTACTTGATGTTAAATTATCTACCTAATTATTATTATTGAACGAAAATCCAAATTAAATTGCTGTAATCAGCCCCGAAGACTTATGCTACTGCAAATATTGACAACAGGGTAAAAACTATAGTGAGGTCCACGTTATAATGGCAGTGGAGAAAGATAGGAGAAAACGTTGCCGATTCTCTGTCTTGCCAATGCCTTCCATAGACGTATCTGATACAGATTTATTGATGTAATATTAACTGTTCATTCTCGTTTAAAATAATAATTATTGAGCAAGAAATTATCTTTTTCAATGATTCATAATAATTAAGATGAACTATTTTGTTAATTAATTATCAATTCTACATTGTTAAAAGACGATTTGGCAACAGAGCATAGCGAGAAAGAGATAGCGCTATCCGCTTTGTTGAATGATAGACAAGGATAGCAATACCATTGCTAATCAAACACTGTCATTATAACGTGGACCTCACTAAGTAATATAATAAAGGAAAGATTTGGCTTATACAAGTATGGGATAGGAAATTCATGTCATTCGCGTATGGATACGGAAGACGAGTTTGTAACAAAATTGATATGAAATTGTGTTTGTATCAAGTTTGGTGAGGGATTTGATACGGAAGTGAGTTGTTTGTATCAATTTTGATACTGAATAAAAATCCAATCAAAACATGTTGGAAGATTAACGTGTAACAGCCATACTTGAATGCTGTTACACTCTTTATACAAATGCCGACATTTTGCAGTGAATCAGCAAACTAGATATTCAGCTAAAGCAGTCATTATAAGAGAATATCGGTTAAGTATACAGGTGAATTAAGCAATTTACCAGTTTAGCACCCAACCCTCCAGGAAGAAGACCCCGCGGGAGACCACAACAGAGATGGTGGCAACAGTTTAACACTGACATGGAGAGGCTTGGAGCGACAGGAAAAGATGCTGAGGAGTGAACTACCTGGAGAGTGTTGGTGCGGCTAAATATCAACTTAGGGGGCCGTCGTAGTAAGGCTCAAGTGACACTTTTTGGAATAGAGGAAAATTCATATTATAATTTTTCAACCATGTAAACCGAAAGGTACCAATAAATAAAGTTCTAGTATTTCTATTCTCTTTTGTTATTATTAGTTCTTTTCCCTCCTTACATAATTGGTAAAGGCGTCTCATCATCCTTACAATATCTATCGAATTTCCATCTAGCTGTTTACCCTGTTGTCAATATTTATAGTAGCAAAAGTCTCCGGGGTGATTTACAGCATTTAATTTTGATTTTCGTTTAATAATAATAATAAAATTATGTCATGGAAATAATAATACATCATATAATCAAAAATCCCACCTTCACTGCTGCTATTATTGTTGTTGCCGCTGCTTCCCGCACCGTTTTTGGCGGGCAAAAAACTGCGCGATGACATCATAGCTGCCGTGACGTCATGGTCACTGGGTTGTTGTTGTTGTTCTGGATGTTGCATTGTTGTTGGAGTGAGAGAGCCACTGCCAGCTGATCGTGTGAGGCGAGCGGAGAGAGTTCTGGCGACGAGCATGGATTCACATGGGTGCCAAATACATACATTAAATTAGTAATTTGATTGTGAATTTGAATAAATAAAACTTGAATTTGATAGATTAGAATTATGTGTTCGAATTCAAATTCATTTATTTTTAGATTGATAAAATAATTATACAAAATGGCACTACCGACAAAGAGAAACTTGTGCGCCGGCAGTGAGTTCGAACAACTAGGTACTGCAAACATGTCAATCATAAATAAAACTTAGGCTCAACTGACACTTAGGCGACTCAGGTGAAGAAGAGACTCGACTCTAGTGGAGAGCATGTGTTTCCAAATGGTGACACTCACACCAGTCGATTCTAGTCTCCGCGACGTCTCCACCTGAGTCGCCTAAGTGTCAGTTGAGCCTAGGAGTAAGAGTAAATGAAGCAATAGTTGAACAGGTTTTGAAGAGACTGA
>NW_024089130.1:0-5620 GCF_014356525.2 Nilaparvata lugens | reverse complement strand
TTCAATCAATATTTGATAACTTCCGCTGCATGAAATGCAATCAATAATCAATGATAAAACAGCAATGTATATCCACATGAATATTAGTGAATTTCTGAATCATTGGTGTTAACAATATTATGAAATTATTGTACAGCTGATAATACACTTGTATTATCAATCCAAATTTAAATTGTGTGTCTTATTCTAATTATATTTTAGATTGTGATTTGGTGTAGAAATTTGAATGGACATAACCTATAATATCTGGACAATTTAAAACTAAATTAGGAGATTGAAGAAGTTCTAGGCAATAGCCTGTTTTTTCTTTTCCGATTCTTGTATTTTTTGCTAACCTTATAAATAAATAAATGTATATTCATCACAAAAATTTGTGAATAAAATAGTTTTGAGCCAAGCCTGTTGTTCTTTCCCAATCATATTCATAAATTAATAAATAAATAAAGCTTGAATCAATTACAGATGCAATTTTTTCAAATGCTAATTAATATACAATTTATTATTATTTAACGAGATTCCTAAATAAACGCGGCAAATCACCCCGAAGACCTCTGCTACTGCAGACATTGACAACAGGGTTAACAGCTAGATGGAAATTCGATGAGAACTAATATTCAAAAATTAGTTGCCAGCCCGGGAATCGAACCCGGTACCTCCCAATTGCCAGTCAGGAATGCTTACGCTTACACCAAACTGACATTCCACTATCCAAAAATTAGTTGCAGCGTTCATTTAGGATTCTTGAATTAATTAACTAATTACCCCTAATATTATCGTACAGCTGTATAATACATATGTATATTCATCATAAAAATTTGGGAATTAGTATAGCACCTGAAACCGTAAATATCGAAAAGTGAAACAAAAAAAAACCACAGCCTCGATTTTAATCTTTAATAGCTCAAATTGTTCGTTAGGATGTGTAGAAAAAACGCTATAAGTTTTCAGGGCGGGGAAAATTGAATTTAACCCTTTAAGGGTTAAAAAAGGGGTAAAAATGGGTAAAATTAAAAAAAAGTTATAAAATTTCGAAAAAAATGCGAAAATAATAATTAAAGGCCCACATTTTTTTGAAATATTAAAAATTAGTTAAATACCAATGTGAGATACAAAATGAGCCCAACGTAAGGGTAAAAAGGGCACATTTATGGGCAACATTTGGTAACTTTCGTTATATTTCAATAAATTTTACTGCGTGTTTTAAAAGGGCAGCGATTTAAAAAATGAATTGAAATGTTTGAAACTTATATATTCCATCATCCAAAACCAAAGGGCAGCCCTTAAGGGCAAAATGTGTATGTAGCGTTAAATTATCATAAAAATTTATTTGAATGTTGTTTTAATGGGAAGCAACTTAAATAATTAGAACTAAAATTTTATAAATTAATTTTCCCTGCAATTTTATGGGTCAAAGGGCAACCCTTAAGGGCAAAAGTGCTAAATTGCATTCGATTTTCATGAATTTTTTTTTTTTTTTTTAAAAGGTACCGATATAAAAAATAATTTGAAACAATTAATTAATGAAACCAAAGTACACTTTATTAATAAATAAAATATTTTTACAATTTTTTTAAATTGTTTAAAAGTTACATTATTTAAAATATTCAAACAGTATTATCGTCTCCCATAGTAGTTGCTAATTGTTGTTCTAGAATGTCAGCGTTGTTGTTGAGGATTGGTTGTGGATTGTTTGTACAACCAAATTCTCTGCATTTTAGCAAGCTGGTGAACAGTGTACACCTCCCTTTCTACACCCGCATTGGATCCACATCCTGTCTCACAATGCAAAATAAAGTCTCAGTAGTTCAAAGGAGCTGCAGCTTTTTCCATTGAATTGGAACAGTAAAGAGTTGTTCATTTCCAAATATTCAGTGTTTTATTAAAAGAATAATTATTTAATGCAAGCACATACAATTTCATACACACAGAGAACGACTTGAAACACAACTATTTTTTATTATACATTAAACAAAACACGGTATTAACGAACCACGGTACAAAACTTGATAAATTACCGCGTTTGAAATTTTTTTGTACCCTACTGCGCAAGTATCCAACAACAATAGAAATCCAGACTCCTCTCTAGCGACACGTTCTATGATCGGCATCATAGCAGGGCGCCGAAGATAAAATACTTGTTTTTTTATAACGAAAGAGAAGTGAAAACAAAATTTTCATGTTGAAAATTTATTTATAGAAAAATTACTTGTCGTTAGTATTTTTGTTTTTCAATACAAGACTTCTCAGCTTAAAATTTATGGACAAAATTGAAGCAATTAAAATTTAATTTAGGGCTAAAAATGGCCATGTTATATGATACGCGGGTCCTACACGGGGAAAAAAAGTTTCGGAAAACTCGTGGAAATGGCGGCAAACATATGTGTAATTTTATTGTATACTGAATACATTTCCCACTCTTATTTTCTCTGGAAAACTGTAACATTCGTGAAAAAATGCACGTTTCGAATTACATAAAATTGTCTGGATCAAAAAGGTACTTAGCAAGTACATCAAGATTTGTGTGAGTATGTGAAATTATATGTTAAGCACTTGGATTTTCAGTTCGGAATTTCCCTCGCTTTCCACAGGCCATTTTCTTCCGGCCAAAAAAAAAAATTTTTTTTTTGGTCATAACTTTCCTTGAAGAATATAGAGACCTCCAACTGGTCTCAAATTGAAGCAAATTTAAATATTTAAAAAAAAGTCCTCACAATTTTTTGTGTACAAATTGCCATTTCTGAGAAAAGGGGGTAAAGAGTGAAAAATGAGAGTTGTCAGTGACAGCGCCATCTTTGATGAACTGTAACTATTTTCCCAATAGCGCAAAAAAAAAGCTGATTTTTTCCAGTTTCAATTAGCTTTCTTTTAAGCCATTAAACTTCATTTTCTGACGTGTACTTTTCGATTTATTAAGGGAAAACCGTGGATTTGAGGGGTGAAAATTCAAATTTTCAAACCGCTGTAACTCCAAGGGAAAGCATTTTCAGGAAAAGTCGTAAGGAAGTTTTTTTCTTCAAATAATATGTAAAATACGATTCCGTTATTTTTTTTATTTTCCGGTTATGGCTTACGGGGGGGTTACCGCCCCACGGGGGGGAGAGTCCCCACCCTTAAAATATATAGCGAATACTTAAAACATACTAACAAAACATTTTAACTACAAAAAGTTTTAAATAAACCTGAGAAAATTTTATGCAAGGTCTAAAGCTTCAGGTGCTATACTAAATAGAATAGTTCTAGGCCAAGCCTGTTTTTTATCCCCAATCATATCTATAAATAAATAATTAAATAAAGCTTGTATTGATGAACTAATTCCCCCCTAATAATGTTGAGCAAATGTTGAAGGAAGAAGTTGCAAGAGGAAGATGCAAGAAAAGTTGCAAGTTGTACGAAAGTTGTTCACAGCTTTTAGCATTCTTTAAACGGGCAAACTTGGTCGATTCATTTAATTAGGAGGAGAAACACCCACTTGCCTCACAAGTGTTGTACAACGTCTTCACTCCTAACTTTCTTTGCACGGAGAATGTGTGTGAGAGAAAGAGAATGGAGGAAGAAAAAATAGTTTATTCTTTTTACCTACACTCTTTTCTCTAGCATTCCATCACAGATAAGAAATACAGATGCTCTCCACCCTTTCTCCTATTTCCTCTGACGTCTGCGTCTTTCTGTTCATCGTTCTCTGTTTATCCTCCTTTCTTCAACCATTGATCCATATTGTACCTTTCTCTTCTACTTCCCTTTGTTCTATACTATTCACATCTGAATATAAAGAAGTATATCTTTTCCTTCTTCTTCTTCTTCTTCTTCTCTTCTCCAATCCACATCCTGTTTTTCAGTTTAATTTCTCCTTCTAATTTCTTACTATTTCTTCCTCCTATCACTTCGGATTTAAATCAAGCTCTCCAAAATTTCTCCTAATAGAATATTTGCCTTTACCTCAATTACTACCAATCTCCATGTATAACTATCTCTTCTCACTCTGAAGGTAAAGTGTAAGATGTAAGAGAGAGCCGACTGCGTCTTTCCTATTCTTCTTCTTCTCCTTCTTCTTCCACTTCTACCTCTTCCCATTCTTATTTTCTCCTTCTTTGTATTTGACTTATTTATTTTCTTCTTTTCAAATCAAAAAATCAAATCAATTTATTTTTCATTTTTTACAGTATAATATACTGTATATTATACAGAGCAAAAGAAACACCACAGTTACGGAAATAATTACAAGATAACTAAAAAACCACAATCATAACCTAAAGAACATCACAATAGTATATTTCGCACCTAGAGCAGAAAATGAGATTTTTCCGGCTCGAAATCGGTTTTCAAGTCCGAGGCCGTAGGCAGAAGTAGAAAAGATTGAGAGCCGGAAAAACATTTTTGCCGTGGTGCCAACGCTATTTTTTCGCCACACCAAAAAATAAACAATATATTATATATTATGAGAATAGTTTTTTACTAGCACTCCGAAAGCAGAAGTGGAAGGTCATAGCTCTAGCAATCTGAGGTAATCTGAATATCAGGAAATTGTCCAGTATTTTTATTTTTATTCTGATTGTCTGAATAACCTAAAAGATGATGTTCAATTATGTGGGAGGTTGAGTTTATACTTTTTTATCCTTTCAAATGACAATAAGATGATATTATTATAAATGTTTTAATTATTGAATAATGAACACAAATAAAGAAAAGTTTTTTGATCAGCTGTTTTTTGATCACCTTTCTTAGTTCCATGTTAGCGGCTGGAAAGGGTACTCTTCCCGGCCTAGGCCGGAAAGAAACCTGTTCTGACGTCAGACGAGAGTCGTCTGCAAACAATGTCTTTCAGATCTATGTAGGGACTGAAAAACAGCTGCTTTCTGTGCAGTGTGGCGAAAAAAAATTTTATTTTCCTTCTACTTCTACCTTCTTCCATTCTTTTTCATCTCCCACTTTATCTGCTTTATATTCGACTTATTTTTCTTTCCATACATTCTTCTCCTTATTCTACCTTCACTTTCTCCTCCATCCTTCTTTCAAATACCTTGTTTTTAGTAGGTATACTTGATAACCAATACTAGGTGGTAGTAGGTAGACATTACACGGTAGGTTGTTCACAAGCATTATTTCACCAATGTCAGTCGAACAAGAAGTTTAGCCGAGAGGCGGAAGGAAAGAAAGCTTTAGGCCGGCCAGGCCAAGTCAAGCCACGTTCTTCCAATGCTCATAGCATGCGTGGCTCTTTTTTGAGAAGAACCCTTCACGAAAACGAAGTGTTGTGAGATGTAGGGTGGGTGAGAGCGATGGAGGGTAGAAGAAGGAAGGAAGGGTGGAAGAGAAGGAGGGAAAGAGGTGGAAAGGTATTCGTGGAAGTCAGGTGAGTGAAAGTCGAACACCAGTCGGTCAGGTTGTGCCTGGAACTGTCTGGTACGAGGTTGAGCTTCTTCTTCACCTCTTTCTCTTCTTCTTCTTCTTCTTCCTCTTCTTCTTCTTTCACTTCTTTTTCTCCTTCTTTTTTCTTCGCCTTTCTTCATCTTTTTCTTCTTCTCCGCATCCTCCTCCTCCTCCTCCTTCTCCTTATTCTTCTTCTTGTTCTTTTTATTCTCTTTGTTTCGCTTCTCGTCTCCCTCAACAACTTCTGCTTATC
>NW_024089129.1:0-6677 GCF_014356525.2 Nilaparvata lugens | reverse complement strand
TTTTCTTCAATGTATCTTTTATCGTCATAAGGACTCAAACAAATTTTGCACATTCGACCTGAAACATACTATGGTTATAGGATCTTAACATACTAATTTTTACATGTACACTACGTTCAAACAATGATTTCTTATACAAATTAAAATTAAGTTTTCTACATTTAACCGATGACTTTACTCCTTTTGCTACGCATTTATTTACAACCTCGTCATCATTCTCATTACCAACTAAAAAGCTGTAAGTTTCGATCTAAGACCTATAAATTTAGAGATCGGCCTTGAGCCCATTTCATCCTTAAACTTACCTACAACTTTATTTCTTTCCATGGAAAAGCAAGGGTGGGCAGGTGGATAGTTAGAAGTATCGAAAAGGGTCATTTTCTCTAATCAACTGATACACATCTTCGACTTTTAGGTTTAGAGAAAACTGTCGGTATCGGTCATACAGAGTTCTACGCGGTTCCAGGGTACGATTTTTTGTAATTTGCAATAGAAAAATCGTACATATGGAATTTACTCAACTCCAGTACGGAAAAGCCGGAATAGACAGGTTTGTTCAATTTAAGTTCCAATTTACGAGAGAAAACCGCGATCACGTCCGGACTAATTATTTGCCAGCGTTTGCATAACGGATTTGAAATGTACTTGTCTAATCGTTTTTCGTCTGTAATAATTTCAATTATTACTCTGTAATTATTTCAAATTTATTTTTTGCGTCTGTCTATTCCGGATATTGAAGTCGATGTAGCTTTTCAGCCAGGGAGATTGGGAAAAACTAATGACGCGATGCACTTTCAATAATTTCAAACCGAGCTGAAGGTAGAGTTTTAAATTGACATAGTGTACAATGTACTTTTCACGGTTAAAAAGTGTGTTCATGAGTTTTCTGGTCACTCCCTGACCGTTCTCATTTGTCTGATACTCGGAGAACAAGTCCCGCGGGGGAGTTAAGTGTAGCGGCGCGAGAGGGAAGCTGGCATGTTTATCGTGTAAATCTTTCGGGTACTCGAGATCGCATTCAATTATGTAACCAGTTCCTGAATTGCTGTCCAAATTCGCGAAATCAAGTTTGGAAATTTCTTCCTCTGTGAGGAATTTGAAATTCCCAAAAGGGAGGGGTCTGCTCATAGCATCCGCGTAAAGAGAATTAGCATCCACGTAAAGGAGATAATTAGACGGTTTTGAGGGATCGTATGTCTCAGGTAGATGTTTATTATTCGCCTCACAATAACGTTTACCGATAAATGAGACCCCGCTCTCATTCCCGCTTCGAACATGAGATGCATGTCCGATCTGTAAGTAATTGCAATTCGACTTTAGTGTGTTTCAGCATGCAATTCCAGGTGAAGTGCGCGAGAGAAAGAAAATGAGTAACATCAAGCCTGTATGAGGAAAAAGCGTAGACCTCATAGATTCAAAACTACCGCTAATAACATAACGTCCAAACATAAATAAAAATCGTGATATTCACCCAGATTTTTCAGCTTGAATGTTGAGAACACTCTTTGCGCATGCTCATATTCTTCGCGAGACAGAGGTGTATCAGTTAAGTCGTTTTGAAAACATTCAATGGGAGGGAGCGATGTTTCCGCGAATTTTTCGGGACAGCTCATGTACGAGTAGGGATATACTCCTTTTTTCAACAAGAGCTGTCTGTGTTCGCGAGGTGGATCATGAACACCGAAAATAATCTTTCGAACTTCTTTTCCATGTCTGTACTTTCTACCAAATTACTCACCAATACTTCCAAGGATTCAGACATAAACTTGTAGGAATCTAGAAATTTAATTTTGCCTACTGAAAGTGTCAAAAATCTTTCTGACGTATTTGCGATGCAGGAAATTTCTTTTTACATTTACTGAGCGATTTCAGAATAAAATGCGAATCAAAACCGGAGAAATTATGGAAATAACACGAAATGTAATCTGGAGTACGCGCTGTTAAATTGCAAGAAACATGTGCTGCACATAGGTAATTACCGGTTTCATGTGCATGGTGACGACATTTAATATCGGTTTCTGAGAACGGTTCAGCACAAAGCCCGCAGTTACTGATTTTGAAATTCGCGCTCTTCACTTTCGGACAAATGTTGCATCGGAATTTCACGTTTCATATCCTCATACAAAATTTCGCCAAGATCTGTAATTATTTCAAATTTATTTTTTGCGTCTGTCTATTCCGGATATTGAAGTCGATGTAGCTTTTCAGCCAGGGAGATTGGGAAAAACTAATGACGCGATGCACTTTCATAATTTCAAACCGAGCTGAAGGTAGAGTTTTAAATTGACATAGTGTACAAGTACTTTTCACGGTTAAAAAGTGTGTTCATGAGTTTTCTGGTCACTCCCTGACCGTTCTCATTTGTCTGATACTCGGAGAACAAGTCCCGCGGGGGAGTTAAGTGTAGCGGCGCGAGAGGGAAGCTGGCATGTTTATCGTGAATCTTTCGGGTACTCGAGATCGCATTCAATTATGTAACCAGTTCCTGAATTGCTGTCCAAATTCGAAATCAAGTTTGGAAATTTCTTCCTCTGTGAGAATTTGAAATTCCCAAAAGGGAGGGGTCTGCTCATAGCATCCGCGTAAAGAGAATTAGCATCCACGTAAAGGAGATAATTAGACGGTTTTGAGGGATCGTATGTCTCAGGTAGATGTTTTTATTCGCCTCACAATAACGTTTACCGATAAATGAGACCCCGCCTCTCATTCCCGCTTCGAACATGAGATGCATGTCCGGATCTGTAAGTAATTGCAATTCGACTTTAGTGTGTTTCAGCATGCAATTCCAGGTGAAGTGCGCGAGAGAAAGAAAATGAGTAACATCAAGCCCGTATGAGGAAAAAGCGTAGACCTCATAGATTCAAAAACTACCGCTAATAACATACGTCCAAACATAAATAAAAATCGTGATATTCACCCAGATTTTTCAGCTTGAATGTTGAGAACACTCTTTGCGCATGCTCATATTCTTCGCGAGACAGAGGTGTATCAGTTAAGTCGTTATGAAAACATTCAATGGGAGGGAGCGATGTTTCCGCGAATTTTTCGGGACAGCTCATGTACGAGTAGGGATATACTCCTTTTTTCAACAAGAGCTGTCTGTGTTCGCGAGGTGGATCATGAAACACCGAAAATAATCTTTCGAACTTCTTTTCCATGTCTGTACTTTCTACCAAATTACGCACCAATACTTCCAAGGATTCAGACATAAACTGTAGAATCTAGAAATTTAATTTTGCCTACTGAAAGTGTCAAAAATCTCTCTGACGTTTTGCGATGCAGGAAATTCTTTTTACATTTACTGAGCGATTTCAGAATAAAATGCGAATCAAAACCGGAGAAATTATGGAAATAACACGAAATGTATCTGGAGTACGCGCTGTTAAATTGCAAGAAACATGTGCTGCACATAGGTAATTACCGGTTTCATGTGCATGGTGACGACATTTAATATCGGTTTCTGAGAACGGTTCAGCACAAAGCCCGCAGTTTACTGAATTTTGAAATTCGCGCTCTTCACTTTCGGACAAATGTTGCATCGGAATTTCACGTTTCATATCCTCATACAAAATTTCGCCAAGATCTGTAATTTCCTGAAGAAATTTCTCCATGATTTTTTCGTCTAAACTACTCGATCTATGGAGTACAGGTCCGTAGGCGATTTCTCCGTTTACATCTATAACAACGAAACAATACCCGCAAGGAATATGCCGCGCCGTTTTCTTTGTGTAACTACGAGTAACTTCATCAGAATCGGAATCATCATCATCATCATTATCAATATTCACAACGTATGTTTCTAAATCCGCGTAAATAGTGTACTTTTTCTTTAACGTCGCGCCTAGTTTCTTGAATTCAATTGTCTCTCCGCGTTTAGGATATGAAAAATTTTTTGTTGTCATACGCAATGACGTGAATGCAATGTCCGGATTGAGTATTTCGAATTTCTTAATATCGCGTGTCGTCACCGGGAAATTTACTCCTCGCGTATTAAGTGTGTGAGCAAACTTGCTCAAATACTTTACAGTCAAGTTCGTGTTCCTTGGTTTCTGATGGAAATATGCGAGGACCGACCACAAAAATCATTTTTCGTCAGAAAGATTTTTGACATTTATAATACATTTTTTGTTTTTCAAAAACTGGGGTGTTTGAATGAAACTGGATGTGTATATAGGATTATATTCAATCACGTTCACATCCAGTGATTCAATTTTCTTCAACACCCATCCAGACCCATGTCTTACGAAATTTTCGACAGATGAGAGGATTTTTCTCACAGCCAAGAAAAAATGCTCATTAAAATCTTCATAGTTCTCAAGCACGTTCAGCGCTATGTTGGAGTAACTATGTAGATTTATTAGAGATGAAACAGACTCATCCCGCCCCCTTAAGTACTTTCGCCGCCGAGCTTAAGAAGCCTCTCCCCCGTTTTCTTCCACTTTGCTTTCTCTTACATACCACCATTGTCATTACCTTTCAACTCAATGGTTGAACATTAACTAAAGTTAATTAATTAATCATTACACTAACTTAATCTAAAAGAAAAATGGAAATTTTCTATTAATTTGAATAATACTTTGAATTCATCTATTCAGATTGCATTTCAAAAACAGGGCCCCATGCGTTATCTCCTATTCTCGCTACTGCTTTTTCCTCTATTACGAAAGAGAAATCAATCGTGAGTTCCTTTTTAATCCTGCCTTCCTATACTGCCAGTTGAAGTGAATCCATATTATTCACTTTATATGTGGCTTGCACCCAACTCGAGCCCCCTGGCACGTTGCCGCTTTTTCCTCTATTACGAAAGAGAAATCAGTCGTGAGTTCCTTTTTAATCCGTCATTCGTATACTAGTGAAACCATTTATGCTTCTCTCCACGCAGCGATCTCTGCATTACGAATGCCGAGTAAAGGATCATGTCGGTCTCTCCTTTGATCGGTCATACGCTACTGCCAGTTAAGTGAATCCACCTCGCAGCTATGCCTTAGTACATCGCTTCTCACAAGTAGCAGTTTGAGATTGCCAGATGACCCCATGCGTTATCTCCTATTCTCAAATCACCATATTTCTAAATTCCTTTTTTGCTATTATCAACAACGAAATAAGCTATTTTGTTTTGCGCAAATCCCCCTCCCCCTCCCCCCCTCCCCCTCTGCGCATGCGCCCCCCTCTCCTCCCCCTCTCCTCCCCCTCTCCCTCTCCTTCTCCCTCTCCCTCTCCCTCTCCTTCTCCTCTCCCCTCTCCCTCTCCCTCTCCCTCTCCCTCTCCTCCCTCTCACTCTCCTCTCCCTCTCCTCTCCTCTCCCCTCTCCCTCTCCCTCTCCCTCTCCCCTCTCCCAGTGAGGACGAGGGGGAGGGAAAAAGGGGAAAAAAATTCCCTTTTTGGAGGAAAAATTCCCTACTGTCAGATTAAAGTGAATCCATCTTTATACTGTCAAATTAAAGTGAATCCATATTTCTACTGTCAAATTAAAGTGAATCCATATTTCTACTGACAAATTAAAGTGAATCCATATTTCTACTGTCAAATTAAAGTGAATCCATATTTCTACTGACAAATTAAAGTGAATCCATATTTCTACTGTCAAATTAAAGTGAATCCATATTTCTACTGACAGATTAAAGTGAATCCATCATATGCAAGTGTAGTGAGAGTCAACCTTGGAAGATATGCTCAAATTATTCTCTCAGTCAGATCTTACTTCAGCATCATGAATCTCTAAGATATAAGAACCCATTCAACTTATACTGACAGATTAAAGTGAATCAATCCCAGTCTAGTATAGATAAGAAACTCTTTTATAGATGTGCTAAATACTGACAGTGAGAGTCAACCTTGGAAGATATGCTCAAATTATTCTCTCAGTCAGATCTTACTTCAGCATCATGAATCTCTAAGATATAAGAACCCATTCAACTTATACTGACAGATTAAAGTGAATCAATCCCAGTCTAGTATAGATAAGAAACTCTTTTGTAGATGTGCTAAATACTGACAGTGAGAGTCAACCTTGGAAGATATGCTCAAATTATTCTCTCAGTCAGATCTTACTTCAGCATCATGAATCTCTAAGATATAAGAACCCAATTCAACTTATACTGACAGATTAAAGTGAATCAATCCCAGTCTAGTATAGATAAGAAACTCTTTTGTAGATGTGCTAAATACTGACAGTGAGAGTCAACCTTGGAAGATATGCTCAAATTATTCTCTCAGTCAGATCTTACTTCAGCATCATGAATCTCTAGATATAAGAACCCAATTCAACTTATACTGACAGATTAAAGTGAATCAATCCCAGTCTAGTATAGATAAGAAACTCTTTTGTAGATGTTCTAAAACCCTATTACTCTTTAAGTTTCTCGTTCTAGAGTTAGTTGCAAGGATCTTTACATGCAAGGATATTACTTTAAATGCAACCCTAAAATCTTTAAATGCAAAGTGAATCCATATTTCTACTGACAGATTAAAGTGAATCAATCCCAGTCTAGTATAGATAAGAAACTCTTTTTTAGATGTGCTAAATACTGACAGTGAGAGTCACCTTGGAAGATATGCTCAAATTATTCTCTCAGTCGGTTGGCAAGCTTGACTTGCAGTGGAAAGGTAATAAAAGTGTTAGCTCTGTATTTGAAGTAATTTAACAAGTTTATTTGTTTTGATGCTTGAAATTTTTC